>NC_143562.1:83515000-83676250 GCF_054136105.1 Typopeltis vanoorti
ATTCGAATCCAGATGTTTCCAGCTAAAGGGAAGCGTTGATACCAACTCCGCCACATTGCATGATTTGTAAGCAATCCATTCAAAATGTTGTTATGTTGTCTTTAGGAGTGAGCACAAAATAATAGCTTCATTCATTTATAATCTTCATTTTTAATTGCCGAATTCTTTCAGCTCAGTTAAAAGGAGTCTTTTGATGGTTTTCCCCCCCTCTTCATAATTGACTGTGCGATGAGCAATGGATTTTTTGTGTGTGTGTGTGTGTGTGTGTGTGTGTGTGTGTGTGTGTGTGTGTGTGTGTGTGTGTGCTCTGATGATCAATGCTAAAATCATGTAACTCATTAACTTTCAATATAACCCCGATATTCTTCAAAGGTTATCTGGTCTTTCGACTTAGGTTTTAAACAAGCACCATTTATTATTTGATAGTCTAATGTATTTAAATTTCTACATAATCCATTTAATATCTAATGAACTAGGAGGAAAGGTTTGTGTGACTTGATTTGCTTACTAGAATTTAACGCTTTCTAATAATTTTCTTAATTAAAAGAAATTAATTAAAGCACCGTTAAACAAGTCATTTAACTTTCCATAATTTCTCATATATAAATCTTCAACTTTGGGCTCATTTGCTCGTAATGGAATCGCTTGATAAGCTGGTGTGAGTTTGTGTGGCGCGTGGTGATTGATTAAAAGTTTTTGAATGATTATATATAGTGAATTGATGACTTATAATTTTCTTAGTGAACTATCCTTGATGATTAGAATTTTTAAGGATGTGTTCGATCAAGTATTTGACTGTATATGTAAAGTTTTTTATACATTTTAGGTAAGTACTATACTTCAGAAAACTGTAGTTGCAACGAAAGCGATTTACTAAGCCTAATTTTTTGTTTCCTATACTGGTAGATCGATTTGATGGATATTTACATTTGGTTCTAGGACTCGCTTCTCAAACTTTATTCTAACAAGATTATTATCACTTATCAACAATGACAAAACCTCTAAATGAAACCATATTCGAAGAGGTATATAAAGAATTCCTAAGACTAGGAAAATTATTAAGCGACAACTGGCCAGAGAAAGTAAAGCCGTTTGATATATCCCCCCCCCTACAGCAATCACAGATGACAAATGGATGATTTCAATGATGTAAGTATAACGCTGACTCAATCAGAATTAGGACACTCCCCAAATCTAGAGGATGCTACATTCCAATACAGCATCCGGCAATCATTGGAAAAAACGTACACAGAATTCCAAATAGTCAAAAACAAGAGAAAAATCTCCTCTACCGCAGAAGCACCCAAAGTAACGGAGATAGAACCAGATAATGAACCTAAAGAAAGGGTACCCCAGTCGTCTTAAGGGCCAAAGAGCGCTGGACATCCGTTTCATGTGCACTGAAACCTTCAGATATAACCTTCACGAAAGCTACTAACACGGAAGAAGGAATACGTATACAGCCGACAACATTCGTCACACTACAGACAAATGACCAAATTCATAGAAAACAACAACCTGCCATACCGCACATTTGCACTCAACAGTGAGAACCTAAAAGTGGTATGGGGGGGGGGGTGACTGAAACAATATACAGATAGAAGAAGTCACAGCAGACCTCCAATTCAAGGGATTTAGCCCAATTGAAGTCAGCCGAATGTGGCGAGCTGATAAAACACCCTACCTCCTAATTCTAGTGGAAATCGGTAAAGACCAAAAACACACTTATAACCTCCAGATCATCTGTGATCTAGTCATAAAAGTAGAGGCATTAAAGCATAAATCAACTACAACTCAATGTCACAGATGCCAAAAATTTGGGCACGCACAACGATGCTGTAAGGCTGAATTTTGCTGCGTGAAATGTGGAGGAAAACATGCATCAACAGAATGTAAGAAGCCATTCACACAACCAGCAAAGTGTGTAAATTGTGGAGGTCCACACCCATCAAACTATAGGGGATGTACAGCATTTCCTCAAAACCAGAAAACACAACTCCAAAGCAGCAGACCCGCACAAGAACGCACGCCATCCCAACAAATCACGTTCTCCTCAACGAACGGAAGGACGTACGATAATGTAGCAAGACCAGCCTACCTAAAAGACCCAAAGACAAGAATAAATCACTCACAGCAGTCCAAGAAACCTAACCTCCACAATATAACAAGCTGCATAGGTGAAATACTTGCAGAACTCTGGCAAACTAACCCAAGTCAAGAAGCAAAGGATATAGTCCTAAAGCACACACACTCACTGTTCGCTGAAATCCTTAATGAATAAGAATAAAAGAAAACCCACTTCACTTCAGATAGTTAGCTGGAATGCCAACGGACTGCCCAACAAAATACAAGAACTACAGAAATTCGCAGCAGCAACCCAAACAGATATTATTCTCATAAACGAAACACACCTTCGTCCAAGTGGCAAGATCAGAATCAACAATTATATTCCATACCGCACAGACAGGACCTACACAAGAGGAGGAGGCACCACCATCTTTGTCAAAAGGAACATTAAACATAACGCAGTAGCTAAACCCCAAAAAGAACACATAGAAACAACAGGAATAGAAATGTATATGGAAAACTCAAGCAGTATGATCTTTGCAGCCTACAACCCCCCAAATAAAAAAACTCCTAGAATCAGATCTGGATGAAATACTAAACGCAGGTAAAGCAGTAATCGTAGGTGGAAATTTGACCACTAAACATTCCACATGGAACAGCAGAAACTCAAATATGAATAGCAGACTACTGCATTCACATACCACTACACGAAACATGACAATAATAGGACCAACAAAATCCACACACTACGTAGCAACCGGCCGTTCAGATGTACCTGATATAGCAATAGTAAAAAACATTGCACACAGCTATCAAATGCAAGCAGTCAACGACTTAAGTCCTGATCACAACCCCATTATATTGCAACTAGGCAACATACAAGATTTAACAGAAAACAACACCACCTTTATAAACTGGAAACAACTTCCTTCAACCATCCAGGAAAATCTTGGTCCAATACGCATATAACATTCACTGAAGATATAGAAAAAGCAGTGAAAACCTTTGAAAAGCAATTATTAACAGCAGTATCATAGGTAACAAATATAACCAAATGTGCACCACCAAATAAACTCCCAGAGGACATAAAAATTCTTATCCGAGAGAAAAAAAGGTTAAGAACACAATATCAGTGAACTATGGATCCCGCTCATAAGCAGGCAGTTAACAGAGCAACAAACCAGGTTCGATATGCCCTAAACTCTAAAGGATCATCGAAAATAACTTTGGAATAACAAACTGCATCAGTTAAACACAGAGGATCATTCATTGTTGAGAATGATGAGATCACTTTGTTCGAAACATAACACGCTTCCTCCAATCCAAGGTGAATATAGAGTCGCCTGCAGTGATGGAAAAAGCAGAAGCGTTTGCAGACAGCTTAGAAAAACAATGCCGCCTCAATTATACCAATGTAGATTTAAACTTCATAAGAAAAATCCACACCCAAGTGCGTAAAATAACTCAAAACGCGTCTCTCTCCAATCCAATAACAAATCCGTGTCACCAACCGAAATATATGAGATCATAAGAAAACTAAACAACAAAAAAGTTCCGGGTCCGGATGGTATAACGAACAAGGCGCTCGAGCTACTCCCACATAAAGGGATTATGCATCTGGTATCCATCACTAATTCCATCCTTCGGCTATATTATTTCCCAGAGCGATAGAAGCTTGCGGATGTCGTCCTAATTCCAAAACCTGGAAAAAATACACAATTTCCATATAACTATCGGCCTGTCAGCCTTCTATCATGTGTAGGCAAGATAGCCGAGACGCGCTATACTGACGGAATCAAGAGGCGACAGATAAGGTCTTACAAGAAGAGCAATTCGGATTCAGAAAACAGCATTCTACAACTCGCCAAATTTACAGAGTCGTTGAATATCACCCAAGGGTATGAATGGCACCAATGTTCTGGCGCAGTCTTCCTGGACACAACACAAGCATTTGATTGAATTTGGCATCATGGTCTAATTTTTAAGCTACACCAAGTAGGAATCCCATTACCACTAGTTCTACTTATGAAAATCGAATAACAGAAAATTTAAAATAAAACTCAACGGAATCAGATCCACAGAAAGGAGAGTCAAGGCAGGAGTTCCTCAAGGCTCTCTGCTATCTCTCCTACTCTTCTCCATATACATGGCAGATCTCCCCAAGTTGTCCCCATCCATCACCGCCCTCTATGCCGATGATACAATTAGCATAACCAGCTCCCTCGCCCACATCTGGCCACAAACAAGCTGCAGAGAGCAATCAACGAATTACAGAATTGGTACACCAAATGACGCATCGCCATCAACCCAGGAAAACGTTCAGCAGTACTTTTCACCATACTAAAGCAGAACCGAACATTGAGGGATGATTTTTCCAAACATACAAATGTTTGAAAAAATCATCCCTTGGCACAGCGCTACCAAATATCTAGGAGTTCATCTTGATAAACGCCTAAATTTAAAGACACACATAAACAGTGTCTCCACTAAAGCAAGTCAGACAATAGCACAGCTATGTCCACTTTTGAATAGGAACAGCGTCCTAAACATAAACAATAGAATTCTCCTCTACAAATCAGTGATAAGACCTCAACTAACTTAAGCCTCACCAATCTGGGGACACACAACTAAAAGAAACATCAACAGATTGCAGAAGATCCAGAACAAATGCCTAAGATTAATTCCCCTTAGTTCATCAGAAACCTCCAGTTACACCAAGAAGCCAACCTTCCAGATTGCAAGACTGACATGACAGGCATTGCAGAAAAATTGTTCACAATCACGGATAATCACCCAAATCAGCTAGTTCGACTGGCAGAGGACTACAAACCCTCAGATCGTTTCAAACATAAAAAAACCGAAATTCTCCATCGCAACAGAAATCTAGTACAGCTTACAATGCTCCCAATGAGCAGGTAAATTACTATTATTACTACGTGACACCTCCAGAGAGTCCAAGAACTCCTTGTGGGAGGGCACACTACTCTACTTAACTAAATACATCTCATCCCACTACTACTTAATTCTCCAACTACGACACTACTACCATCAACGCCATCTATCGCCCATCACCACCAACAATAGCATCATTTGTCTGTAAATTGCGTGTATTTTGAAGGCCGATTTGTCTGTACGCGGGATGAACAACCCGAGTTTCCGAGAGAACAAAATACTGCTACCACCATATGAGATCGGCTAACTCACCTTCAACTGAAAAAGCCCATATAAGGATTCCCCTCGTCACCACGAGAATCGAACCCAGGTCTTTTCCAATCGAAGGGCGCAATGTTCCGTTGTCCTTCCAATTGCGCTACTGCGGCTTCAATATCCCCAATATCCTCTTCATACACAAGCTAAAATCAGATAAAGGGATGAAGAGTCAAGGAACTCTGTTCATCTTCCAAAGAATTCCAAGTTCCAAATGGAATCACTTCTCTGAAATCTAAACACAGTTTACTTAGTCGATGTGTAAAATGAATATTCTCATTTTAACAGATTCTATGTAATCAATAATCTGTGACACTTCTTATTCAAATCAATGTTTGTATCCGGTTTCGTTATCGTTTTTAGAATGTTTTTTTTTCTTTCTGCACAGGGTTTCCTATTTGATGATGAGCTAATTAAAAAATTGAAAGCACAAGGTACGAGTTTATATATATTTTTTTAAATCACTTTTGGTGATTTTTGTTTCTCACTTTTAATTGGTTTTTATAAAAGTAAATACTGAATGTGTTAATTATTTCGACTCTCTCTGAAAGCTTGTTGTGATGAAATTTTTAACGAGGCCGTTTGTGAGAAGATGAAGAGAAAGCCGAAGCACTAGTAGATAACCTAGAATCTCAGTGCAATCCATCTTACACAAATCTAAATATCAACCTTATGTACAAGATTCATCGTCATGTTAGGACAACCTTAAGACAGAACACTGTTAACTCCGAACATATCACTCCTACAAATCCGGCAGAAATGATAAATGTCATCTCCCATCTAAACAGTAAAAAAGCTCCAGGACCGGATGGCATAACTAACAGAATAGTAAAACTACTTCCAAGAAAGGCCATAGTCCATCTCGTCAGCATTATAAATGCCATCTTTAGATTCCAGCATTTCCCTACTACATGGAAAACAGCCCCCATCATGCCACTGAAGAAGCCAGGAAAAAATCCTCACCTTCCCGAAAGCTACAGACCCATAAACCTATTGTCCAGCCTCGGAAAGGTGACAGAGAAAGTGATCCTCTCAAGATTCCAAGCAGAAACAGATAAGTTAGGAAATTAGCCTAATGAACAGTTCGGCTTCCGTAAGGCCATAGTACTTCTCAACAAGTGCTCCGGCTGGTAGAAATCATTTCTAAAGGTTTTAACTGGAAACTCAATACAGCTGCCATCTTCATCGACACAGAGAAGGCGTTTGACGAAGTATGGCATCCAGGCCTTCTCTACAAACTGGTAAAATTTAACTTGCCAGTCAAGTTAATAAAAATTATACATTCTTACCTGAAAGACAGAAATATGCAGGTCAGGCTCATGGAATTTCACTTGAAATTTTCGGTCTTTCAGGTAAGAGTCTATGACTTGGATGAGGTTTAGTGAGTATTTTGCAGTTATTAGTTTGTGGATTAGGCCTTTGTTCCACACTTTATCGAAGGCTTTCGCCACATCCAGGAAGATTTCACCTGTATGTTGTTTCCAATTAAATCCGATAGTTAGTATTCTATACGTCTGTGGATTTGTTGAGTTGTGCAGTGACCAATTCGAAAACCAAATTGTTCTTTTGGGATTAGGTCTAGATTGTCCGTTTCGTTTTGTAGGCGTTTTAGTATTACTTTTTCAGCTATTTTCCCAAAACCTGACAAGAGGCTGATAGATCAGTAATTCGGGGGGAACTGTGGTGCTTCCCCCGGTTTGTGGATGAGGATTATATCTGCCTGCTTCCAGCGAGTGGGGAAGTAGTTGAGTCTTAGCATCGCATTGATGATAGCCACTAGATGTATTATTGTTTTATGAGGGAGTGCTTTTATAATTTTGTTTGAAATCTGATCAGGACCTGGTACTTTTCTGTTATTGAGGTTCTTGATGATTTAGTATATTTCATTTGGTGTAGTATAGCTTGTGTTGTCATGGCTGGTGGTATGATGAAGTGCATAGCGTACTTGCCTGTGGATTTTTTCAATGAAGCGCAAGTCCGCATGAGTGTAGTTTGGTTGAAATTGCAGCTCCAGGGTGTCTGCAAAAGCTTCTAATTTTTCATCATCTCGGTAGACTATACCTCTTTCTCCATGGATTGGTTGTATGTTGTGGTGATCGCTGCGAAGGGCTTTAGTCATTTTCCATAATGAATTATCTACAGTGTTTAAGGAGCTTAGTTTCCTCTCCCACAGTTGATTCTTATGGTCTTTGATTGCATATCGGACTAGGTTTTTGTTGCCCTGTTAAGCTCTTGTTTATCCTGGGGGTGATAGTGTTGCGTGGTATCGACGTCTAATCCTGTTTTTGTTGCGGATAAGCTTTAGAATCTCTTCTGGGAACAGGTTAGTTTGAGCTGGAGCGGTAACGGTGGAGGCTGTTACAAGGCCAGTTTGGATTGTGCCTTCCAGTTTATTGATCGCTATGTCTACTTCTTTGGGTGAGGGGATGGCTGGAACAGGGCCTGTGATGTTGCAGAGAGTTGCGGTGAGCTTCTTGAGATTTGCGTAGGATTGTCCGGAGATGGTTTCTGCTTCTCCGCCTAGGCTAAGCAGAACTGGATTGTGGTCGGAGCTAAGATCATTAATAATAACTGGAATTGGTGTGGGGTGTTCCTGAAAATGGCTCTATCCAGTACGTCAGGTTTGCCCAGTGGTTCGTAGTGTGTTGGTTCAACAGGACCTGCTAGGGTGATGTTTCTTGTGATAGCGAATTTGTGTAGGCTCTTCCCATTATTATTGGTGTTTCTACTGTTCCAGGCAGGATGTTTTGCGTTTAGGTCTCCCACCACTATTGTTGCTTCGTTTGTGTCAAGGAGCTGGGAGAGGTCTGAGGATTAGAGTAATTTGCCTGGAGGGTTGTAGACTGAATATAGTTTTAGACTACCTGTGTCGTTGGTATGCATTTCAATTCCAGTTTCTTCCAGGTTTGTAGTTGTTTTCTTTATCTCATTGTATCTTATGCTTTTTTTTTTAACAAATATAGCCGTTCTGCCCCCTCTGGCATTGAATCTATCTGTCCTAAGTAGTGTGTAGTACCTTATTTTGGGGTTGTCGCAAGGCCGAAGATGCGTCTCTTTGACTAAAAGGATATCTACCTTATATCTTTCAGCAAATTCTTTTAGTCCTAGGAGGTTGTTGTTTAGTCCGTTAGCATTCCAATAAGCAATCTGTATTGAGTTAGTTATGGTAACCATATTATCCATTAATCATGGAGAAGATGACTTGTGTGTTTTTGAGGAATTTATTGTTGTCGGCCTGGTTGGGATTTGTTTTGCTAAAGGCCATTAACATCTCTCCTAGATAGCAGCTTGGATTGCTGTGGAGGTTTGGTTGCAAGATGCCGGTTTGTTACTAGTAGAGACCGCAGATGCGTATGATTTCTCGGGAGTAACAGCCCACGTTCTGATTTCTGGTGTAGTTCATTTCTGATTGGGTGGGGTAGTGCCTCTCTAGCCTTCTGCAGGTTGGATGGATGGAGTGAACATCCCTTGTAGTTGGCTGGGTGGCCGCCACAGTTCGCACACTTAGCGGGCGTGGTTCGTGGTTTGACGCAAGTGTGCGAGGAATGGTTGTCACCGCACTTGACGCACTTGTAATCCGCTTTACATAGCTTTTGTGCATGTCCATACTTTTGGCAGCGATGGCATTGACCAGCCGAAGCCTTTCGTCTGAGAGGTTCGGTCTTGATCACTAAGCTGCAGACTATTTTAAGGTCGTAAATTTCTCTATGGTCTTTACTGATCTCGACCAAGACCAGAGGCATGGGACGCTCGTCTGCTCGGTACATGCACGATATCTTAATTGGCTCTAGGCCTTGTGATCTGAGGTTAGTGCGGACGTTCTCTAGTGATTCTGATCTGGGTTAGTGTTCTCCATGATTGGAATAGTCATTGTGTCGTTGTGAGCGGGCGTATTCCTTTAGACTCTGCCTAGTTGAATTTTATATAAGGTTTTTCGGGAAGCTCGCATTGCACTGGAACTAACACAGTTCGAGACCTACTATCTCCCCCTCTGCATGAAATATGCAGAGGTATAATGGCCGACAGGCCCCACCTGCAATGAGGACCAGTGGTGGATGAATGGTATTTTAGGGAGGTAGGTCTCTCCACTGTGTCCACGTAAGTTCCTAATTTTTTATTAATTTTAAGAATTTCTTAAAATTAATAAAACTATTTTATATTATTTGAAAAGTAAATATAACTTACAATGTTATTTTTTATAGATATTAAGTCAATTTTAAATTATGTTATCAAAAGAAAGAACATTGAATAACCAAACACACTGTGAAAAATGGTAAGAATTAATCTCACCCCGTTTCAAGTAAAATGCTTTTTCAGATACAGTGAACAAAATTAAAATAAAACGTGAATGTTATTATTTTTATTACTTTTTTTTCTACAGGCGTCAGTAGATCCATGGAGTCAGTAGGCTCATTGCGAGAAACCCAAACTATCTACACAAAGACGGAGAGTTGTACACTAGGTGTCCTCCCGCGAAGAGTCTTCGGACTCCTTGGAGGTGTCACGAATAATAATAATAATATGTATCATACAGCTTGTTTATTCCCTGATATTAATATTCTTGCCGTCTAGTTTTCTGGATGGCAAGAATATCAATATTTATGTCTATCAGTCTTCATGTTTCTTGTACGTAAAACGAAATTATTTAAAATAACTTCTGTTAATCAAAAGCTTACTCAGCTCAAACTTAAGTGGGAGACTTCATTATTCCAAAGTAGCTTAATTACACTATAAAGAAGAAACATTAGATTATTGAAAATGTACAATATTTGCTTAATTCTGTATTAAGGAAATATTGTGCATTTGCAGAGATAGGGTTGAAACATATCCAGTGGTGTAGCTAGAACTTTTTCGCCCTAGATTGTCCTTGAGTTTGCCGCCCCTCTCAATACACACCAAAAAATACTACAACAAACGTCAAAACAACGTACAATAGGGAAATAAATTAAAACGCTATGTTTACTTTTGAAGTAAAATTTTAATTTCAACATGCTAAAATGTTATTTTTCTTGCTTTTCTGTTAGCAAAACCGTCGATGACATTGGCAAAGTTTATTTCATAGTAATGTAGGTAATTCTTAATCAGTTTTATTTAGAAAAACTCCACTCACAACTAGAAACACTTAAGAATTGTGAGTAAAATTTGCAGTGGTATTACAATATATTTCGAACTGAGTCCTCGAGACTGTATTTTAGAATTAACTGTAAAAGTTCAAAAAGATTCAAAGTGTCGCCCGGGGAGGGCTCCCCCCAGCTACACCTCTGAAATTGAGCTCCAAGGCAACACAGATTTCTGGGTAACAGAACACGTTCGCAAATTGAGTACTCGGATCATTTTGGATGAACAAAGACTGTATTATGAATAAACGTAAATAGGAAAAAAAATTCAGGCCAATCCAGTTATGAGTTATGTGGAAATCTTGTTGTTTTATTTCACAAAGAAGTGTGAGTCCATCATAAAAAAAAGTTTTTTTCCCCTTTTTCAATACTCATAAATTGATACAAATAAACACACTTTCCACAATTAAATTTCTCTGTCTCTCTTTGTTATCTGTTTCGAAAAGTTTTGAGAATTTTCTGTTCATTGCCTCATGTCCCGACATTAAAATAAATATATATTCCTTATGGGCAAATATTGGGCGTAAAATCATTAGCAACAGCGTACAAAAACATTAGATTCGTTTGCATTTTGACGTCTATATTGCAATAGTTGAGTTGTCATGGGCTTACTCTGAAAAATACATTCTTAGCTACGATTCTGCGCAGTGTTGCACACCAAAACACATTGGAATTATGGATTTGTGTATGAATAAAAAACATGTATTTTTATATCACAGAGAACAAAATCGCACTTTTTATTATTTTTTTTTAAACCTTTAACTTTCCCAAAGTTGACAACCGATAAAAGGCAGCATTCCTTCCTGAGTACCCTAAGATTGGTTAAGTATTAAGCACTTTTCATTCCATGTATTTCCAGCATCCAATACTCACCTACGCTTCACTGGCCTGGAGTCATACTTCAAATACTAATATTCTCAAATTACAATGTATCCAGAATAAATGTCTCAGAATGATCCTGGGTGCCCCATGGTTCATCCCTGTCCAACTGCACCGGGACACGGAGGTCCCCTATATTTATACTTTCATGCCATGCAGACTACAGCAACCAAATTCTTCTCAAAAGCAACTGTGCACCCTAACAGACTGATCCAACTGCTGATTATGATGCAATGGACTATTCTAAGCACAAAAGACCTAAAGTCATCCTCAACCCCCAACACTGAGGATTAATCTCCTAGCCCACTCAGGGCGAGCAATTAGCTCATAAACTTTCTCCACTCACAGTTTCTCTGAAGATAGCCGGCAATATGAAAAGCTTTCGCTTCACTCCTTATGTCATAAAGTAGTATTTCCAACATAATTATTTGGTATATACGCAGTGGCGGCTCGTGGCTTGAAATCGTGGGGGTGCTGCAACTTTCGAAATATACAGTGTATACGTGTTTGGATAAAATATCAAAATTATGATAAAAATTATAAAAATAAATAACTATGAAAAAATATTGTTTATTATCGATAAAATTATACAGTTTAGTATAATTCAAACTTACTTAAAAATAAAACCCATTCTTCTTGTTTTGAGTGAAAGGGTCAATAACTTTTTCCTTGATGTTTGTGTGACTGTTGAAGAATTTTTTCTCCGTTGAAATCATCGCAAGTGCATTTAACCTATCCTGATTCATAGTGCTCCTAAGAAATGTTTTTATTCTCTTTAATGTTCATAAAGCGTTCGGGCTCTGATGTAGTCATAGGAATTGACAAGAGAATTTTTATCAATGCAGTAATTTCACTAAGAACACAATATAAATTATTTTCTGTTATTAATTTTAACAAGTCAGTTAATTTACAATAATCATGCGTGTCGAATTTTCTATAGAATATTCGAAGTTCAGTTTCAAGTTTTTCTTTGTTGATCACGGGATCAACGGAGTAAACACGATAAGCACTACGAACACTCTACTACTGGTGCAAACTGCATATAAACAACAGTGGAACTGCGCGACGGACAGTGGCGCATTACGATAATAGATGGCATCTCACTGTGACGTGCATATGCTTGCGCGCGTAGCAAATACTAGCAATATGATACTGTGGTAAAAACAGTGCTGCTAGTGTGTCCTTCGCCTTCGTAAGTGTTACAAGATGGATTTTTATTATTTTTTATACAAAATAAGAGAATTGTATAGGATTGTTGATGATACAATTAAATATTACAAGCAAATATAAACAAATTAATAAATATATTTATACATCGAGAAAAATTGGGGGTGCTGCAGTTCCGCAGTGGTTATGCACGAGCCGCCCCTGTATATACGTACCACCATAATGAATATTATTCGTATATAATGTGCAAATTTATTCTAAGTATAATGCATTGATATTTTCCAAGTATAAACAAAAGGTTTTTCTATATTAGTTAATAACATAAAAATCTTTTATCTTCCTTAGCTGTGTCTGTATCTGAATGGGATTTCGATATAATTCTTGTGGCTTGAATCCGATTAAGTCTTATTCCTTACTCGATTGTTATTGTTGTCTTTGCTGTTAAATGGGTATCTCCATGAAGCTCAAGACAGAGCAGGAATCCACACTAAGCATTATTCTCAGTATTCTTATTACAATTCTTATTCCTCCAGCATTGCGTCAAAAGGCTCACTGATAGCAGTCACACAATACTACACAATATAATACAGACTGTGTAGTATTGTGTGACTGCCATCAGTCACACCGTAACTACATACCTATCATGATTATCTTATTATTATTATTATTTTTTTTATATGATCATCTGATGCAGACGTCGACCAAGGCAACTCCAATGTTGAAGATTATATTCTCATAATCTCTCTCTAATAAATTTCTGAAACTTTTATGTTTCTTTTTATAGTTTGGCTATAAAATATTGCTGGATCCATAATATCCTCCATTTAAATGTTCCACTTATGCCAATACGAAGCCTTTCGGCTCTATATTTTAGTAATTTGCATTTTTACTTTTTTTTTTTTTAAATTTCATTGAAAACACTTTATATATTGTGTATGATTATGTAAACGTATGAATATTGAACTATAAATACGTAAAACAAATGAAAAAAAACTTGAAATGTTTTAATATTGTCTGTTCCAGTTACGTCTATTATAGGCTCATTCGCTGTGCCTCAGTATTTTCATTGGGCTCTCGGTCTACCCAAGACAAGGTCTGGGAAGACTATGAGACGTGTGTTGAGATTCATTGCCAGAAAAGAGAAGATTCTTGGAGATCTGAGTACCTTATGTAATCCATCAGTAATAGACGAACTTCTGAATTCTCATCCTAACGGGATCCAAACATCATATTAACACTTTTCTTTTTGTACACTGTTTCAGATTTCTTGAAGACGTGAAAATATATTATTTTTCCATAGAAATACATAGGAGTAGCCGTATTCCCACAAGTTCCTAAGAAATACAAAAAAATAATTATAAATAAATAAATACAACTCTGGTTAGAGTTGATAATAATCTAAATACATTAAAATATAAATACTACTTATTGTTACGCTTGTGCACTAATTGTCATATTTATACTGTATATAAATTATAATATAAATAAAAAGGAGACATGATTTTGAAATAAAAAACGTTGATAAAAACACAATTTTTAAAAGTCTGTTTTTAAAAAAAATGTAATACTTTCTATGCAACAGTCCATGAATTACACCGCCATCTACTGCCAATAATAGTATTGTTTTCTGTTTTAAAAAAATCAGCTAACGCCTTTTTATTCCCGCATAGGGAGTAGGCGAGGCCGTTTTAGCCCTAACTTTTTGGAGACTGAGTGGGCAGTTTAATCTCCACTGGTACCCAATCAGAGATAGCTAGCCCAAGGCTATCACTATTTAAGCAGAACGCAGTGAAGAGAGACGACTCAACAAGTGCCGCCATCTTGCGGCCCCTAACACAATATGAATAGCATTTAATGTCTGAAATAATGTGGGCTCTACGGTCGATTTTTTTGAGTTTATGGGAAGAAAAACCCGAGTTTCCGGGAGAAAAAAACCCGCTTGCCCGTGTCAGAGATCGACTAACTCGGGAACCGGTCGAAAAAAGCTTAGAAAAATCTTCTCTAGTCGCCGACTAGATTCAAAATTAAGATTGATTTTAGTGAAAGTTATAAATTCCTTGTTTAAAATAACGGAGCAACAGAAGAGTATAAAATGGAAATGCGAACAAGAAATGAGAATGTTTAACCAAGAATGGGAGGACAATTTTGCTTTTACTGTTAAGAGTGAAAAGGTTCTTTGTATTATCTGTCTTACAACCATCAGCGACTTTAAAGCCAGTAATGTAAAGCGTCACCGAAGAACTTGCCCACCCCCTGTTATATAGTATTCTCGTCCAAGTTCTAGTTACTTAAAATTTTCTCTTATCCTTTAGTCTGGGCCCAAGTAATTCCAGAATCCGCCTACATTTGCGAAATTCTGAAATTGTCAACTTTCGTAATTAAAATAAAAAGCCAAAAGGCTAGTTTTCTGGCAATAGAATAGATATTAAATGGATAAGAACTTACTGGCTATATAAAAACATAGGATTCTTATCCATTTAATATTGTCAACTTTCATCAACGACGTATTCGATTTTTTTTTTAAGTAGCTTAGAACTATATTTATAAATCTGGTAACTTTCCTTTTGACAAATAAACATTTCCATGTTGTACGGAGTACTAATCGCATAACTTTTACATTAATATGACAAGTACAATGTGCTGATTAAATTGAAAGCTTAAATAACTCAGTAGACAACGTTGCCGGTTGGCCGGGTGTTTAGAGTCTCCATCGTCCAGCTAAGAAGCTGCGAGTATAGATCCCACTATGGCACGGATATCTGTTTGTCTTTGGGTGGGAGATAAATTTAATCGTTCAGTGTGAGACCATTGCCCTGGTTATTGGAGTCGTAAAGTGGATTAAGAAGTCCCCTGTGGACTCTAAAACACGGTTTCGCGATTATGTAAAAATATGTATATAAAAAAAATTACATGCAGTTAAAATCCTTAGCCCATCCGCGGTACTAATATACTACAAGATTAGCCACTACATTAAAAGTAAACTATAAAGTTCTATAAATAATAAAGAAAAGAGCCTACAAGTATAATATTAAAAAAAATATTACAAAGAAGAAGTTTGAATACTTTCTATCAAGATTTTTTAAACAAATCTTCAGTAATTATACTGATACATATTCGGTAATAATTAACGTATTACGAAAAAACAGTGCTTTAGATATAATTGAGTTATTTGTTTAGGCTCGAGCTCTTTTATTCGTAACTTAATTCAAGGAAGCGATTCACAACACTCAAAAGAACGTCACATGGTCAGTCATGCGCTGCTACCTCTATTTTTCATTCGGTGTTAGAAAAGTCAGTAACTTGAACGCCTAACAATTAGTCATATTGTGAACTCAAAGAGCGAATGGGAGGGGGGGGATGAACTAGTGTAGTTCCCCGGAAGCTTATTATTACCAAGACGATAGCGTGCTTTTATATTTTCGCATACAACTAACAATTCATTCTTGTTGCTGTCCACTTTCTTCCCAAATCCATCGATCAAGAAGTGTCAGAAAAGCTTTTTTAGCTCATTAATGAAGGCAGTTATTAGATGGTGCTTTAAGAATGGTAACACAAAAAGAATGCAAATGTCTCATTCGGTCATTATGGGACTATTAATGATTTTGATTACAATTCCGGCAAATAAGGCTAGATTTTAAAATATTTCGAAGCTAATTCCAAGTACTTCTGAATATATTTTAATAAAACGTAGACGAATTGGATTTATGATTTTCATCAAGAGGATTCAATCGGGTCTTTTACTGTTACTTTCTGTTACAATAAACATTTTTTGCATTAAAAACTATTAACCAGTAATAGCAACACTTAAATATTGCAATGGTGAAAGTCACTTGAATGTTATAAAATATGAATATGTGAGAAATTTCCAACTTTGATTAGCATCGATTAGTAGATGAGAAACATGGTTGAAAGAGGACAGTGTACTGCGGATATAAATACAAACACTTAAAAATTTTCCAGAAAAGCAGGGACGACAAATTGAGAGGGGGGGGGGTTGTTAATACTTATGGATGATTTGAGTTCATGAAAAACCGATGACATAAGCGGGGGACTGCGTGTTTGAGGCTGTTTAGCGTATAATGGAGAGAAGTATAAGTATGCTGTTGTAAGGTGAAGTTAGTTTAATTTATTACAAGGCACTTGAGGTTTTATGTTTGTCATTTAATTTCGAGGACAGAAATACAGGATACAGGAAGGATAGTGGCATAGCTGCTACATTCTGCAAGCGTAGAAGAAGAGCTTAGCCAATTGTGTTTAGTGAATCCTATTGAAATTATAAAGGAACCTGAAGGAGGGTAAAACTTTTAAGTTAGGCTACAGGAAAGGGAAATTTTAGTATCAAGAAATAATTACTGAATATATAAAAGAAGTAACACAAAGATCAAGTGCGTGTAGGATTTGAAGATAGCGAAAAAGAATGAGACTTTTTTGCGACTTGAGAAGTATTTAGGCATGTACAAGATAAGGTAAATGACTTCAGATGTGAAATTACAGAATGAATGATTATGGCAGAAGGTGAATTGAGGAAATCTAATGAAGTGAGGCATTTAAGAGGAAAATGGATACAGTAAAACGAGAATACAATAGAACTTGAAACCTGGTTACGAACAATTTGAAAATAGCGCTGATGGAATGCAGTGTATTCCAGAGTATAGAAAGACAAGTATGATAGGAGTAAAGTGAATTAGTGATATACTTAAGTCGATATATTAGAAAAATTAAATGTTATGGAAATGATATTAAAAGTATGATTTTACCTAATTTTACAGCTCCCCTGCACCCAAGGACGACAAACTACCCATAATCAAGCAACAACTCTACAGAAAAGGGGATTATTATTATTATTATTATTATTATTATTATCCGGGCATCTCCATGAAGTCAGAAGACTCATCGCGGAAGACTCAAACTATCCACACGATATCTATCATACCCTTTCTTGAACTCATTCACAACTGATTCTGGCAACGCATTCCATTCATTCACTCTCCAAGCGAAAACTCTAGTCCTCACACTATTGTTAACCACACTCTTACTTAATTTCCAGGGATGGCCTCTTGTTCCTCCACAACTATCCCACTGCTAAAATATTTCCCCTTCATTAATCCTATAAAAATCTTTTGGTAATTTAAATGTTTCTATCATATCCTTTCTTCACTGCCTATCAAGTAACCTACAGAGTCTTAGGCTATCAATGTAGGGAGCATTCCATACACCAGTCACCAACTTGGTTACTCGCCTCTGAATCTTTCTCATCTCCAAGGAAACCAGGTGACCACACCAGAGCACAGTAATCCAGATGAGGACATATCCACGCCTTATACAGAGGAATAAATATGCGTATGCGCCGGGGGGGGTGGAGGTATCCCCCCTTTCGAGTAACCAAGTTGGTGACTAAAAAGCGAAAAAGAATTCAAAGAGAACCGGCCTACCAGTCCGGAACTCGGGCGCCGTAGGCGTCAGGAGGACGGAGCCCCCATAGTATAATATAATAATATAGGGACAACGGCGACCTTTTGTGCGATGTATCGCAGAATGCCATACATATTTAATTAATTTTTGTTTCGAAAAGGAAAGTGATACTATAATTTTGACTAACGTAAATTAATTTAAGTTTGGCTATATCTCTGTAGAAACGAGTATACACAGAAGTCTCCCAGCAGGTCTTTTAGCTTTTTGAAGATTTGATGATTAATAACGATGACCTAACAACTCTTATTTCTTTCGAAATCAGTTAGTGTAATAGTGTTTTGTATGATAGAAAAATACAAAAAAAAAGTACTATATGATATAAAAGTACAAAACATATAGCCATGAAAAACCTATGGTATGTATTTTCGAGGCTTATAATGCGTAGTCATTAAAGTCCATATTACAGCGTTCTAGAAACCCTCCCTTTATGAAACATTTAGAGAGTATTTTTATATTGCTTCAATTTTTTATTTAGACAATATATATATATTGCAAGAAAGGGGGCGGGAGACTAGAAAAATTTTTGCGTCGAGAGATTGGCGTGGCGTGATTCATTGTGATCGGATGTATTCCTTTAGACTCTGCCTAGTTGAATTTTATATCAGGTTTTTCGGGAAGCTCGCGTTGCACTGGAACCAACACAGTTCGAGACCTACTATCTCCCCCTCTGTATGAAATATGCAGAGGTCTGATGGCCGGCAGGCCCCACCCGCAATGAGGACCAGTGGTGGATGAATGGTATTTTAGGGAGGTAGGTCTCTGCACTGTGTCCAAGTAAGTTCCCGAAATTCCTTTTTCCTTGTTTTTAGGATAGTCACCTATAATAAACTAACTTTTTGCTGGTAGACGCTTACTCTAAGCTGTCTACGGGATTAGCTAGTGGACTCTCAGTCTACAGGATTACTCGAGAAACCCGAAAACCGCTATTTTCTCTCAGGCCAAATTATGGACTCCCCATATGATGAGCTCGACTTCAAGCAGCTATTGGCAATCTTCAAACATGTGAAGGCCTGCTGCAAAGGAAATGGCCAGAAAGGTAGCAATTCACCAAATAAAGAGGTTGAATCAGAGGACTGTCAATCCCTGACCCTCTTTAAGATTCCAGAAAAGAAAATGCCACATCAGCTGATATTCACAAACTAAAGGATAATGACGACTTCCAAGTAGTCAGTAGGAAGAAGCGAAAGAAGGAGTCTCTAGAACCTGAAATGCTGCCTCAGACCTCAGAGAGAGCAACACCAATGGATACTACAGCACAAACTGAAAGACTAATAGAGACGAATACAGTAACTCAGTCTAAAGAGAGAATTCGAATTCCACCAGTGATCTTACGATCTAAAGAAAAATGGTCACCAATCACTGAGTTGATGAAAAACAAGAACATTAAATTCAACTTAGCAAAGAACACCGATGAAGGAGTCCGGATTCAGCCTGAAAGTGCATCGGACTACCGCCTGCTCACCAGACATTTAGATGAATTTAAAGTCCCATATTACACTTTTCAACTTAAAAGTGAAAAAAACCTCAAGGTGGTCATCAGAGGTTTGATAGAAACCATACCATCTGAAGAAATAGCCACTGATCTCAAATCTCAAGGATTAACACCAATAAAAATATCACGCATGTACAGAGCGGATAACCGGCCCATGCCTCTGGTCTTGGTGGAGATCAGTAAAGATCAACGAGAGATTTATGACCTTAAAACTGTCTGTAAATTTGTTATCAAGACTGAACCCCTCAGAAGTAAGACATCCGCCGGACAATGCCATCGCTGTCAAAAGTATGGTCATGCGCAGAAACTTTGTAAGGCAGAATACAAATGTGTGAAGTGCGGAAATAATCATCCCTCGCACAGATGTGCCAAACCAAGAACCACTCTTGCTAAGTGTGCCAACTGTGGAGGCCCAAATCCAGCTAATTACAAGGGCTGTTCACTCCACCCATCTAACCTGACAAGGACTAGGGAGACAGTAACCCTGCCCACTCAGAAGCGAGTCCCACACCTTAAATCGGAAGTTAAAGTGCGGAATATTACACCTGATAAATCATATGCCTCTGTAGTTTCCTCATGCAACAAATCGGCAGAAACCACACCAAGCAGCCAAAACTCTGCTACAATGTTTGCTGCCACTTTGGGAGAAATGCTATCAGCTTTTAGCAAATGAAATCCAAACCAGGCTGACACAAACAGATTTCTCAAAAATACCCAAGTCATATTCTCGATGATTAATGGATAATTCGGCCATCACAATAAATTCTATACAAGTTGCATTCTGGAATGCTAATGAACTCAGCACCAACATTCTAGAACTCCAAGAATTTGCTACCCACTACAGAATTGATATCCTGTTAGTTAATGAGACCCATCTGCGGCCCTGTGATAATCCCAAGCTAAGAAATTACTCGTTAATTAGAAATGATATACCTAATGCCAGAGGTGGAGGTACTGCACTCTTTATCAAGAAAAACATCCGTTATAATGAGATAAAAAAGATTCCTACAACTAATCTGGAAAACACTGGCATAGAAATTTACACCGTTAATGCAGGCAACTTAAAAATATATTCTGTTTATAACCCTCCAGGCAGAGCTCTACTATCCTCTGATCTTTCTCAGCTGCTTGACACTACGGAAGCAACAATAGTAGCAGATGATCTAAACTCAAAACATCCCTTATGGAATAGCAGGTGTACCAATTATAACGGAAAAATCCTTTCAAATTTTGCTAAGCTGAGAAATATTATCATCGCAGGTCCGATTGAACCAACACACTATGGAACACATAGCAGGCCTGATGTATTAGCTATAGCCATATTCAAAAACACATCTCATCAATTCCAGCTGCAAGTAGTTAACGACCTCAGTTTGGACCACAACCCAGTACTTCTAAAAATGGGAGAGGATCCGGAACTTATTCCCAGTCAGTCATTTACTAATTTCACAAAATTCAAGGCTACAATCAACACTATCATGGATTCAGTGCCGAATATCTCCACCTATGAAGAAATTGACGCAGCAGTCAACAACCTGGAAAGAAAAATTCAAACTAGCTTAACTGCAGCCTCTTCTATTTCCACTTCAGCTCAAGTAAATCTACTTCCAGAAGAAATCCTTGCTCTAATCAATAACAAAAATAAAATCAGACGTCGCTTTTATAACACGCTATCTCCTCAAGATATCGAAGATCTGAACAGAGCATCAAACTTACTTCACTGTGCACTGAAAGATCACAGAAATCTACAATTGGAAAGAAAAATTTGTTCCCTGAAAACTGAAGATAACTCCTTGTGTGAAGTTGGCAAAGGCTATCCGTACGGACTGTCCCAATATCCATTCCATTCACGGAGAAAGGGGTATAGTTTATAGGGACGATGAAAAGGCAGAAGCCCTCGCTGAAGCTCTTCAACTTCAGTGCAGTCCTAATTATGCGTATGCGGATTTGGGCTTCATAGAGAAAATTCACCGTCGAGTCCGTACTGCGCTCCAGCAGCCTAACAACTGTGAAAATATCTGTCCCACTTCGCCTAAAGAGGTCTATTCAATCATTAGGAAGCTTAACAAAAAATCAAAAAATTAATTTTATCTGGGCCAGGGGCCCAGATGAAATTAACAACAAAACAATCAAGGCCCTTCCGCACAAAGCTGTCATGCACTTGGTAGCAATCATAAATGCAATATTCAGACTAAACTATTTTCCAACCCGATGGAAACAAGCAGATATAATCCTCATTCATAAGCCGGGAAAAGCGCCTCAGTTACCGCAAAGTTACAGACCCATCAGTCTCCTTTCATGCTTGGGAAAGATTGCAGAAAAAATCATCCTCAATCGACTTCAAGATGTGGTGAACAATAACAACAAAATACCGAAAGAGCAGTTTGGGTTTCGAACCGGCCACAGTTCTACACAACAAGTTCATAGACTAGTCGAATTTATCACCACTGGATTCAATTGGCGACAACATAGAGGAGCTGTTTTTTCTGGATGTAGCAAAAGCCTTTAATAAGGTTTGGCACAAAAAAGCCTCATCTATAAATTATTTATGGCCAAAGTTTCGCTCTATCTTATCAAACTTATCGACTCCTTTCTAAAAAACCGGAAATTCCAGGTCAAGTTGAGAGAACTCGAATCCTCTTTGAAAAGAATCACTGCAGGTGTTCCTCAAGGCTCGTTGCTCTCTCCGCTGCTTTTTAACATCTTCGTTGCTGACGCCCCTAACACGACATCAACCACCACAGCTTGCTATGCTGATGACATGGCAATTTTGAGTAGATCTCTCAGGCCGAACTTAGCTACACAGCGCTTGCAGACCGCAGCAACAAACCTGAAGAAATGGCTCAGGAAATGGAGAATAGCTGTGAATGCCGATAAAAGTACTGCCATTCTCTTCACACAAGACGGAAGGCATCCCACTACGGAGAAGTCAAACTTTTCAACACAACTATTCCATGGAAATCCAGCACCAAATATTTAGGTATTCAACTAGATAACCATCTCAACTTCAAATCTCACATCGATTATGCCTGCAGCAAGTCAAACTCCGCAATTATGCAACTTTACTCTCTTCTCAACCGAAGAAGCCGTATCAGCACTGAAAACTACGAATCTATAAAGCAATCATCAGACCCACATTGACTTATGGGTCACCGACTTGGGGTCACACCTCCCCTGGCAACATCAAAAAGCTTCAGGTCATCCAGAACAAATGTCTCCGTATGATATTTAATGCTCCGTGGTTTGTCAGGAATACTCTGCTCCACCGAGACGCTGCCATTCCTGATATTCACAAGTTCCTCCGTGATACTGCCATTACATATTTCACTAAAGCAGCTAGTCATCCCAATCAACTCATTCGAGAGTCATCTAACTACGATGAAAACGATAGGTGGAAACACAAGCGTCCGAAAGCGACTCTGCTCATCGGTACAGACGTTCCCACACTGCCCTAAAATGGGTGAGCCAGGTGCTCGATAAATTCTCATTAATTTAAGCCACTTTCATAGAGATTGAAGGGATGGTAATCCATGGGATTGAGGTCCATCAAGCCACAGAAGTTATCAGTAGGTAAATTCTCATTAATTTAAGCCATTTTTCATAGAGATGAAGGGATTGAGGTCCATCCAGCCACAAATGTTAAGTGTTAAGGCGGGAGACTAGGAAATAAAGTTGATCCTTGTGCACACTTAATATCACAGCTGCTTAGAAGGCTAGAGTGAAAATTAAATTACTAAAATCGTCATACTGTTTTCGTAATACAATACTTTGCTACACATTGTATGTTTCTTCAGCTTTTAGAAATGGTTCATGATTTTACTTCTTAAATGAATTCGCTCCGTTCTCTTTTTGTAATCAAATAATTACTTTACGTTTCCCTTATTGCGAATTTTTAAAATGTTTCGCTGATTCATTCGCAAGTTTTCTCAAATACTCTTCTGATTTTATGTTCTAATTATCATAATTAAATACATAAAATTATTTCTCGTAATTAATGAAGGAAACTAAGCAATTTATGATAGTTGTAAATACGAAGGTTGCAACGTTAAGAATTTATGATAATTACATGGCTTACTGCTATTTCTTACCTTAGGTCTCGATTACGAGATTAAAATACGATCTGATATCCCTTTATCAAAATTTGGGGTGGCCCTGAAAAGGGCCTTTTTTTCTAAGTTAGTAGCTTAGCTGCTGGTATACTTTGTAACTGCCTTCGTTCCTTCTGAGACTGCATGCTTTGCCAATTCTCCAGGTAATAACAAACGAACTGATGTTTGGACTTCGCGACTACTCAGCGTATTTTTTTTACTGTAACGGACTAAACGTCCGGCTTCACCAGCAAACCGTTCAAACAAATCCATAACAAAACTGTTCATGATGTTCATAGCTTTCCCAGAAATGCCAGTATCGGGATGAACCTGCTTCAGAACTTTATAGATGTAGACACCGAACGTCTCCTTCCTCTTCTTTTTTCCGATCTTCTTGCTTGATGCATTACTAGCTCCACCGGCTATTTTCGATTTCATAGCTTTCTTAGATTTACCACCAACGCTGCTGCTGCTGCTACTGCTACCAGTACTACTTCCGCTCATTTTAGACGGCATCACGCTAATTCAAAACTCAAGACTAATAATAAATATATAAACGTAAACACGCTAACCAACGCAATCAGAAATCTCAGAAAAAAAAAAAAACGCTTTAATTTATGTATAAAAGACGGATTGAAATGACAAGAGGACGTGTTTGAAAGCTGCGATGTTCTAGCTTATTTCATTGCTTGATTCTTTAAAAATATAATTACTCATTCTAATTCATGATAAAAATGTTTATTTTCGAGAAATATGACTTTTTTTTTTAAATATGACTTTTATTTTGAATATTGCATTTATTTCAGATTTAAATTCGAGTTTTGAAAAAGAGTTTTGAGCAGTTAATGTACCATAATATGATTAATTATTACACAGCAGCAGCAAAACAAATTTATTTCGGTATAATATGGTAGAAGTTCTTATTTTAATAGGAGAAATGTAATTACCAAAATGAAGGAATATATATTACTTTTTAATAGCATTCGCGATTGAGATAGTTAAACATGTTGTTCATAAGTCTCGAAATATTTAGAGTAGTTCATGAGTTGGAAAAATATAAAATTATTGGCATACGAGAGGGGGGGGAGGTCTGGAAAGTTAGGATAAACACCTAAAACAAAAATGATATTCAAGCAATCACTTAGAACAAAAATGGTATTAAAGTAACTGATATAACCACAAGAAAGAACTTACGAGGATATAAGAATACAGGAACATAGGTTATCTTCATAACGCTGCTACTAGTATGTTCTTGAGAAATTAAAAAGATGGCGTCTCGCGTGTTAGTGTGAAAAAAATGTCGATCGAGGAAGAGGCGTGAGTCAGTCGAGTGTGTTAGTGTTTCGTATCGTGTATTATTGATGATGAACTGTGAATTTAATTGATATGTTTTAGCGATTTTTTATGTTTATTCATTGTAATAATAGTTAATAGCTTGCTGTTATAAACAGTCGCTTAATTTTCGTCAGTGCATTATCCAGCGTCAACAGAGTGCTCGATCATACTAGTACTAGTAACTAGTAACATTACTGGCTTAACGGGTAAAGCAAAAGCTTTTCATATTCCCGGCTATCTTAACAGAGACTGTGAGTGGAAAGAGTTTATGAGCTATATTGCTCGCCCTGATTGGGCTAGGAGATTAATCCTCAGTGAGTGGGTTTAGGATGGCTTTAGGTCTTTTGTGCTTAGAATAGTCCGTTGCATCATAGTCAGCGGCCAGTTGGATCAGTCTGTTAGGATGCACACTTGCCTTTGAAAAGAATTTGGTTGCTATACTGATAACTGATAACTGATGTGGCATGATGGATATCAGTCCCAAGGACTCCAATCCCTTTGTCTCTATGAAATAGTCTTGCATTAAAGATTAGCGAGCACTTGGCTCACCCTATTTAGAGCTGTATGGAGGAACCTGAACCGATAAGGAGAGCTGTTTTCGGGCGCTTATGTTTCCACCTGTCGTGTTCGTCATAGTTAGAAGATTCTCGAATGAGTTGATTTGGATGAACAGCTGCTTTGGCAAAATAAGCAGCAGCACTGTTATGGAGGAACGTGGGAATATCTGGAATATCGGCATCACGGTGCAAGAGAGCATTTCTGACAAACCACGGAGCGTTAAAAATCATACGGAGGCACTTGTTTTGAATAACTTGTAGCTTGTTGATGTTGGTGGGGGAAGTGTGACCCCAGGCTGGAGATCCGTAAGTTAACGATGGTCTGATAATTGTTTTATAGATCCGTAGTTTGTTTTCAGTGCTAACTTGACTTCTTCTATTGAGGAGAGAATAGAGTTGTACAATTGCAGAGTTTGCCCTTTTGCATGCATAAACTATGTGGGAGTTAAAGTTTAAACGGTTATCAAGCTGAATGCCTAGATATTTGGTAGTAGATCTCCATGGGATGGCTGTGTTAAAAAGTTTAACTTCTCCAGAGTGAGATGCTTGTCTTCTTGTGAAGAGAATGGCAGTGCTTTTATCGGCATTTACAGATATTCTCCATTTTCTGAACCAGTCCTCCAATTTTCTTGCTGCAGTTTGTAATCGCTGAGTAGCTATATTAGGCCTAAGAGATCTGCTAAGAATTGCCATATCATCCGCATAACTAGCTATAGTGGTTAGTGATGTGCTAGGAACATCAGAAACAAAGATGTTAAAAAGCAGCGGTGAGAGCAGCGAGCCTTGAGGGACACCAGCAGTGATTTTTTTCATTGAGGATCGAATTCCGCGCAACTTGACCTGGATTTTACGGTCCTGTAGAAAGGAGTTAATAATTTTGGTAAGGTAAAGAGGGATGTTGGCTGTAATTAATTTATAGATGAGACCTTTGTGCCACACCTTATCAAATGCTTTTGCAACATCTAAAAAGATAGCTCCTGTATGCTGTTTCCAGTTAAAGCCTGTAGTGATGAATTCAGTCAGTCTGTGAATTTGCTGTGTAGTGCTATGGCCGGTACGAAAACCAAATTGTTCTTTCGGAATTATGTTATTTTTATTCACCTCCTCATTAAGTCGGTTGAGAATGACTCTTTCTGCGATTTTTCCTAAGCATGATAAAAGACTGATAGGTCTATAGCTCTGTGTCATTTGAGGTGCCTTACCAGGCTTGAGAATAAGGAATATATCAGCTTGTTTCCATCTTGAGGGGAAATAATTTAATCTCAGAATTGCATTAATAATGGCTACTAGATGCATGACAGCTTTGTGTGGGAGGGCTTTAATTGTTTTGTTGGTAATTTCATCTGGACCAGGGGCTTTTTTGTTTTTAAGCTTCCTAATGATTGAATAGACCTCTTTAGGTGAGGCGGGACAGATATTATCACAGCTACAAGGTTTCCGAAGCGCAGAGCGTACACGACGGTGTATCCTCTCTATGAAGGTCAGATCAGCATGCGTATAATTAGGACGGCACTGAAGCTGGAGGGCATCAACGAAAGCTTCGGCTTTTTCATTATCTCTGTAAACAAGACCTCTTTCTCCGTGAATGGGCTGGATGTTAGAGCGATCTGTACGGAGAGCTTTAGTCAACTTCCACAGAGAATTATCTTCAGCTTTGAGAGAACAGAGTTTTCTTTCCCATTGCTGGTTTTTGTGATCTTTTAATGCGTAACGAACTTGGTTGGATGCTCTATTTAGTACTCGACGGTCTTGCGGAGATAGCGTGTTGTGATAGCGGCGTCTGAGTCTATTTTTGTTCCTGATCAGAACAAGGATTTCTTCAGGAAGTGAGTTGACTTGAGCTGGGGTGGAAATAGAACAAGCTGCGGATAAGCCAGCGCGTATTTTACATTCAAGATTGCTGACTGCCAGGTCAATTTCTTCACAGGTGGAGATAGTAGGTACTGAGTCTATGATAGTGTTCATTTTAGCCTTGAATTTTGCAAAATTAGTGTGAGATTGGTTGGGAATGAGCTCAGGCTCCCCCCCTAAACTTAAGAGTACTGGATTGTGATCTGAGCTGAGCTCGTCAACCACTTGAAGTTGAAATTGATGACAAATATTGTTAAAAATAGCAATATCCAAAACATCAGGTCTGCCGATCGCTCCATAATGTGTTGGCTCGATTGGGCCTGCAATAACAATATTTCTCTTCAAGGCAAAATTGTAGAGGATCATTCCGTTGTTGTTAAAACTCTTGCTGTTCCATAAAGGATGCTTAGAATTGAGATCTCCTGCTACAATTATTGCTTCATTTGTATCTAGTAGCTGAGAGAGATCAGAGGGGAGTAAAGGTTTGCCAGGGGGGTTGTATACAGAATAAATCTTTAAGCTGCCTGCATTGTTGGTATGAATTTCTATGCCTGTCTCCTCGAGGTTAGATGTATTAGTCCTCTTAATCTCATTATAGCGGATGTTTCTTCTTACAAAGATGGCAGTGCCTCCTCCTCTGGCATTGAGTCTGTCATTTCTAAGTAATGAATAATTTCTGAGTTTGGGATTATCGCAGGGACGTAGGTGAGTCTCGTTTATGAGGAGAATATCAATTTGTAAATGATCTGTAAGTTCCTGTAATTCCAAACTTTTGTTGTTGAGACCGTTTGCATTCCAGAATATTATCTGTATAGAATTTGATGTTGAAGCTGAATTAGTCATTAATCATGGAGAAGATGACTTGAGTATTCCTAAGGAATTTGTTGGTATCGGCCTGGCTTGGATTTGTTTTGCTGAAGGCCATTAGCATCTCCCCTAGTGAGGCAGCAAGAATTGCTGAGGAATTTTGACTGCTAGCTGCAGGGAGTGCCTCGGTGTTACGTGAGGAAACCACAGAAGCATAAGATTTATCTGGTGTAACTTTTCGTGCTTTGATTTCAGGCACATATCTCACAATATTTTTCTGCGTGGGCTGAATTAACTCCTGTCTAGGTTTTTGAAGGTTGGATGGATAGAGAGAACAGCCCTTGTAATTAGCAGGATGTGGGCCACTGCAGTTCGCACATTTAGCAGGTGTGGACTTTGGTTTGACGCAAGTGTGCGAGGGATGGTTGCCACCGCATTTCACACACTTGTAGTCTGCTCTGCATAACATTTGTGAATGCCCAAATTTTTGGCAGCGATGGCATTGACCAGCCGATGCCTTTCTTCTTAGTGGCTCGGTCTTGATGACCAAATTGCAGACTATTTTAAGATCATAAATTTCTCTCTGATCTTTACTGATCTCTACTAAGACCAGAGGCATGGGACGCTTGTCTGCTCGATACATTCGAGAAATCTTTATTGGCTCCAAGCCTTGTAATCTAAGGTCAGTAGCTATTTCTTCTGATGTTATGTTTTCTACCAATCCTCTGATCACTACCTTGAGGTTCTTTTCACTTTTGAGTTGGTAAGTATGGTATGGAAATTTATGATCATCCATAAGTCTGGTGAGCTGGCGGTAGTCCGTTGTTCCTTCAGGCTGTATACGGACTCCGTCATCTGTGTTTTTGGCTGATGAGAACTTGATGTTATTTTTCTTCATCGTCTCTGCAAGCAATGACCATTTCTCCTTAGATCGCAAGACTACTGGTGGGATCCTCTCTTTGGGCTGTGTCGGTATATTTGTCTCTGTTCTTGCGCTAGATTGTGCTGATGTGTCCATTTGAGGTACAAATTCAGGTTCTGCAGCAATAGACTCTTTCTTTCTCTTCTTTCTGCTGACTTCCTGATAATCATTGGAATCTATGTCAGTTGTTGTGACGTTGTCATGTGTATTGTGAGGAGAAATTTCGGAGGTTTGAGGGTCTTCTGTCTCGACCTCCATAACCTGATGAATTTCAACTCTTCCTGGCCATTTCGTGTGCAAAATGTTACCAATTTGCCGAAAAATAGCTAGAAGTTCTTTGAAAGAGAGATCCTCATATGGTGAATCCATAATTAAATCTAGACTTGAAGTGGGGGAAGGATCTGCCTTGTCCCTTCAACCACCAAGTGCTGCACAGGGCAGGGAACAGGAGAGGGCCTGAAAAATGTTTTTGAAGATGAAATAAAAGTCTTACCTGCTCTGATGATCGAGCACTCTGTTGACGCTGGATAATGCACTGACGAAAATTAAGTGACTGTTTATAACAGCAAGCTATTAACTACTATTACAATGAATAATCATAAAAAATCGCTAAAACATATCAATTAAATTCACAATTCATCATCAATAATACCCGATACGAAACACTAACACACTCGACTGATAATTCTAAAATCAGAATTCTCAACATCGACTACTCGAGACGCCATCCTGAAAAATATCCTCTCTCTCGACTACCTGGTTGCTATAGTCCGCATGAAGGTGTAAATATAGGGGACCTCCGTGTCGCGGTGCAGTTGGACAGTTCGGATGAACCATGGAGCGCCCAGGATCATTCTAAGACACTTGTTCTGAATGCGTTGTAATTTAATGATATTTGAGTTTGAAGTATGGCTCCAGGCCGGTGAGGCATAAGTGAATATTGGACGAACCATCAGTTTGTATATGAGAAGTTTGATTCTGGTGCTCAGTTTGCTGTTTCTGTTTATTAGCGGATAGAGCTGGGCTATGGTTTTGGATGTGTTTGCACAGAGAGTCTTGATATGGGAGTTGAAAGTCAGTTTACTGTCCATTACTAAACCAAGGTACTGGATCTCTGTTTTCCACTGAATTTTTGTGTTAAAGAGGAGAATATCTTCTTTGGGAAGCACTGATCTTCTAGAGAAATAAGACGGCTACGCTCTTCTGAGGATTCACCTGGAGACGCCATTTGGCAAAATATTGCTCTATTTGCAGTAGGTTTTCTTGCAGTTTCTTGATGGCTAGGTGAGGCTTTAATGATCTGGCCAATATCGCTGTGTCATCAGCAATAAAGAGCTTTAATTGAAGATAATGGGTTGTGTGGTATATCATGCAGGTATAAGGAGAATAAGATTGGTGCTAGTAAGGACCCTTGTGGAACTCCAGCCAAGATGTGTTTCTGTGAGGACACCACTCCACTTAGTCTCACTTGCATGCGCCTATCGCAGAGGTACGTCTTTAAGAGTTGAATGATTCCGATTGGGATACCGGAATGATATAAGCTTTGTATAGTAAACCATAATGCCAAACCTTGTCAAATGCACTGGCTAAGTCTAGGAAGACAGCCCCAGTGCATTGGCGCCAGTTAAAACCTGTGATGATATGTTCCACCAATCTGTGTATTTGTTGTGTGGTACTATGCAACTGTCTGAAACCAAACTGCTCCTCAGGCAGGATGTTTAACAGGAGTACAGAATCTTGAAGCCTAGTAAGAATTACCTTTTTCAGCAATTTTTCCGAGATTAGAAATGAGACTGATTGGTCTGTAATTCTGTAGCAGAGTGGGATCCTTTCCAGGTTTATGAATTGGAAACAACGTATGCCAATTTCCAGTAGGAAGGGAAAATACTTGTAGTGAAGTATGGAGTTCATTATGTTTACCAATATGAAACAATAGCTTTGCGAGGTAGAAGTTTTATAACTTTGTTGGAGATTGCCCGTCGGGTCCAGGAGCCTTTTTATTTTTGAATTTCTGAATAATAGCATATATTTCAGCAGGTGAGGTGGGTGTGATTTGAGTAGAACGTGTGGGAGCAGACTTGAGTGAATATCTGACATTACGGTGTATCTTGTAGATATGACTAATGTCAAGGTGACTGTATGCAGGTTTGCATTGATTTTCAAGATGATTCGCTATTGCCTCAGCTTTATCAGCATCGGTGTGGATGAGACCTGAATCTGTTTGCAGAGGGGGAAGAGGTTTATTTTTGTTCTTGATCTTTCGGATAAAGATTCCATACAGAGTGGCTGTCAGCGGAGATGGAGGTCAGTTTTTCTTCCCAGAGTTGAGTTCTATGAGCTGCCGACGTGCATCTCTCACTGCAGAATTTAACCTATTTAAGATCCGTTTATCTTGTGGCGCCCTAGGGTTATGGTATCTTTTTCTAGCCTTATTTTTTTCCCTAATCAGATTCATAGTATCTTCAGGCAGGTGGTTGGACTTGTGGGTGGTTGCAGGGGTAGTAACTGCTGTACAGGCTGCTGTAATCTGTTCTGTTAGATTTTTGATCAAGCTATGTCAATTTCCTCTTTTGATTTAATGATGGGAACCAGGTCCAATATATTTCGGGAGCATCTTGGAGAGCCTTTCCCAAGGAATAAATGAGTGAGGGCCGGGTGGGGGATGATTTTTCAAGATTTCCTAATTTTAACCTTATTGGATTATGATCTGATGATAAATCATTGATTGTTATTAGATTGTATTGGAGTCTGATGTGCTGCAGTATGGCTATGTCCAATACATCGGCCCTACCATAGGTGTTGTGATGGGGTGGGATCAGCTGGGCCTATTACGTGAAGGTTGTTGAAATCAGCATAATTCCTGTAGTATCTGTCCATTTTTGTTAGTGGAGTGGCTATTCCAGGTAGAATGCTTGGCATTTAAATCACCTGCCACAATGGTAGGCTCTCCAGTGTCAAATATGGCGTTCAAATCAGAAGGTAGTAGTGCTTTTTGTGGTGGATGGTATGCTGCAAAAATTTTTAATTTGCCTACTGAGCTCGTGAGATCTCGATGCCAGTCGATCTCAAGATTGGACGGTAGTAGGAATGTTTATGGAGTGATGAGAGATAAAATTTTTGATGAAAATTGCCGTGCCCTCCACCTCTGTGGGTTGATCTGTCAGTTCTATACGACTGATATTCCATAGATTTTGGGATTGTCAGCTGGTCTTAGATGCGTTTCATTCATTAGTAGAACATCTGGCCGATGTCTGTGGGCAAAATTTTGGAGTTCTAGGATCTTATTTCTTAAGCCGTTTGCATTCCAGGCTATTATCCTCTAGGGCTTCTGGTTTTAATTTTTTACTGTTCATTAGTGAGCGCTGAAATTATAACTTGAGTATCTTTTAGAAATCTGTTAGTAGAACTTTGTGAAGGATTAGATCTGCTGAAATCTAATAGCATATTTGCCAGGGACGCAGTAATGATAGCTGTCATATTTGGGTGTGATTTGACTGTTGTAGGGATGTCTGTTTAGGGCGGGGTTACATCCGCATATGTCCTGGGCTGCCAGCTTAGAGTCGTTTTTTGAGGGACCTCAGTTATTCAACAGATGGGCTTCTGAGTTTTTTATTCTGTACTTTAGGAGACTGTGAAGTAGCCGCAGATGTAGGCGAGCTGATGGAAGGAGAGAATGGTCCCTCTTCAGATTTCCTGTTACGTGGATTGTACAGACATCCTCTGTAGTTGGATGTGTGAGGACCGCCACAATTGGCACATTTAGCAGGGGTAGATTTTGATTTAGAACAGGTGTTGGTTGGGTGACCAACCCCCACACTTCAAACATTTAAATTCGGCCCTACACATCCTTCTGGGCATGCCCAAACTTTTGACATCTATGGCATTGCCCAGTAGAAGCTCTCTTCCTTAACGGTTCTACCGAGATTTTTAATCCACAGATGGTTGTCAAGTCATATATGTGTTTATAGGTTTGACTGATCTCGATCAGCACTAATGGCATTGGAGTCTTGTCCCTCCTGGTCATCCTGCTGACCTTGATAGGTGGTAAATCATTTGAGTGCAGGTCTGTGGTGATTTCATCGGTGGAGACATCCTCAGGCATGCCTCTAATCACAACCTTGAGATTTTTTTCCGAACCGAGTGAGAAAGTATGGTACTGAATTCCTCTGGAATTTAGTTCTGCTGTTAACCTACGATAGTCTGTGACAGTTTTAGGGTGAATTTTTACACCATCTGTGATATTCTTTGCATTGTTATATGAGATCTTCAGGTTGTTCATTATGCTCTTTAGAGTCATCCATTTGTTCTTTTCACGCAGGATAATCGGGGGGATCTTTTCCCTTGCGGAGGTAGGTGAGTCTGGGGCAGAGCCATCTTCTTCCATGACATCTATAATTGGTGTTTCGGAGGTCACAGTTTTGCGCTTTTTGCTTGCGCGAACCTCCTGGAAATCAGTGTGGTCAGTACGGGAATGATCTTCAGCCGTTGTGGTTTTTTCCGTAGCGTTGTCTTGGAGTAGTTCAAGAAGTTGAACGTCGTCCGTATCAACTTCTTGGATTTCATGAACTACTACCTTACCTGGCCATTTTGTGTGTAGCAGATTTCCAATATGCTTGAAAATAGCCAGGAGCTGTTTGAAGGTGAGTTCCTCGTACGGCAGGTCTGTGGTTGGACCCACATTTTGTTCTGGATAACAGGACATGCTTTCTATTTCTGTCTACCGTATAGTGAAAACAGGTAGTTTCTAAAATAACAACTGATGTAATGAAACAATGGCGATGCTGATGGCAGTAGGCCTAGCGTATCGCCGTTGCTTCGGAAAAAAGGTTAACTTACCTACTGAATTAGTTTTTATGAGCCTATACAAGAACCAAACCGGTTGACTATATCAGTAGGACTATTCACTGTCAGTAAAAATATTTGTCGAGTTCATTAAATCACATTTTATATCAAATATCAGAATCGCGAATCAGATGTATGAGCACTAGGCAAGACGCCATCTTCTTTCCGCCGTGCTCGATCATCAGAGCAGGTAAGACTTTTATTTCATCTTCAAAAACATTTTTCAGGCCCTCTCCTGTTCCCTGCCCTGTGCAGCACTTGGTGGTTGAAGGGACAAGGCAGATCCTTCCCCCACTTCAAGTCTAGATTTAATTATGGATTCACCATATGAGGATCTCTCCTTCAAAGAACTTCTAGCTATTTTTCGGCAAATTGGTAACATTTTGCACATGAAATGGCCAGGAAGAGTTGAAGTTCATCAGATTATGGAGGTCGAGACAGAAGACCCTCAAACCTCCGAAATTTCTCCTCACAATACACATGATAACGTCACAACAACTGACATAGATTCCAATGATTATCAGGAAGTCAGCAGAAAGAAGAGAAAGAAAGAGTCTATTGCTGCAGAACCTGAATTTACACCTCAAATGGACACATCAGCACAATCTAGTGCAAGAACAGAGACAAATATACCGACACAGCCCAAAGAGAGGATCCCACCAGTAGTCTTGCGATCTAAGGAGAAATGGTCGTTGCTTGCAGAGACGATGAAGAAAAATAACATCAAGTTCTCATCAGCCAAAAACACATATGACGGAGTCCGCATACAGCCTGAAGGAACAACGGACTACCGCCAGCTCACCAGACTTATGGACGATCATAAATTTCCATACCATACTTACCAACTCAAAAGTGAAAAGAACCTCAAGGTAGTGATCAGAGGATTGGTAGAAAACATAACATCAGAAGAAATAGCTACTGACCTTAGATTACAAGGCTTGGAGCCAATGAAGATTTCTCGAATGTATCGAGCAGACAAGCGTCCCATGCCTTTGGTCTTAGTAGAGATCAGTAAAGATCAGAGAGAAATTTATGATCTTAAAATAGTCTGCAACTTGGTCATCAAGACCGAGCCACTAAGAAGAAAGGCATCGGCTGGTCAATGCCATCGCTGCCAAAAATTTGGGCATGCGCAAATGTTATGCAGAGCAGACTACAAGTGTGTGAAATGCGGTGGCAACCATCCCTCGCACACTTGCATCAAGCCAAAGTCCACACCTGCTAAATGTGCGAACTGCAGTGGCCCACATCCTGCTAATTACAAGGGCTGTTCTCTCCACCCATCCAACCTTCAAAAACCTAGACAGGAGTTAATTCAGCCCACGCAGAAAAATATTGTGAGATCTGTGCCTGAAATCAAAGCACGAAAAGTTACACCAGATAAATCTTATGCTTCTGTGGTTTCCTCACGTAACACCGAGGCACTCCCTGCAGCTAGCAGTCAAAATTCCTCAGCAATTCTCGCTGCCTCACTAGGGGAGATGCTAATGGCCTTCAGCAAAACAAATCCAAGCCAGGCCGATACCAACAAATTCCTTAGGAATACTCAAGTCATCTTCTCCATGATTAATGACTAATCCAGCTTCAACATCAAATTCTATACAGATAATATTCTGGAACGCAAACGGTCTCAACAACAAAAGTTTGGAATTACAGGAACTTACAGATCATTTACAAATTGATATTCTCCTCATTAACGAGACTCACCTACGTCCCTGCGATAATCCCAAACTCAGAAATTATTCATTACTTAGAAATGACAGACTCAATGCCAGAGGAGGAGGCACTGCCATCTTTGTAAGAAGAAACATCCGCTATAATGAGATTAAGAAGACTAATACATCTAACCTCGAGGAGACAGGCATAGAAATTCATACCAACAATGCAGGCAGCTTAAAGATTTATTCTGTATACAACCCCCTGGCAAACCTCTACTCCCCTCTGATCTCTCTCAGCTACTAGATACAAATGAAGCAGTAATTGTAGCAGGAGACCTCAATTCCAAGCACCCTTTATGGAACAGCAAAAGCTGTAACAACAACGGAATGATCCTCTACAACTTTGCCTTGAAGAGAAATATCGTTATTGCAGGCCCGATTAAGCCAACACATTACGGAGCGATCGGCAGACCTGATGTTTTGGATATTGCCATTTTTAACAATATTTCTCATCAATTCCGACTACAAGTGGTTGACGAGCTAAGCTCAGATCACAATCCAGTACTCTTAAGTTTAGGGGAGGAGCCTGAGATCATTTCCAGCCAATCCCACACAAACTTTGCAAAATTCAAGACTAAAATGAACACTATTATAGACTCAGTACCGACTATTTCCACCTGTGAAGAAATTGACGCGGCAGTCAACAATCTTGAATGTAAAATACAGGCTGGCTTATCCGCAGCTTGCTCTACTTCTACTCCAGCTCAAGTTAACTTACTTCCTGCAGAAATCCTTGCTCTGATAAAGAACAAAAATAGGCTCAGACGCCGCTATCACAACACGCTATCTCCGCAAGACCGTCGAGAACTAAATAGAGCATCCAACCAAGTTCGTTACGCATTAAAAGATCACAAAAACCAGCAATGGGAAAGAAAACTCTGTTCTCTCAAAGCTGAAGATAATTCTCTGTGGAAGTTGACTAAAGCTCTCCGTACAGATCGCTCTAACATCCAGCCCATTCACGGAGAAAGAGGTCTTGTTTACAGAGATAATGAAAAAGCGGAAGCTTTCGTTGATGCCCTCCAGCTTCAGTGCCGTCCTAATTATACGCATGCTGATCTGACCTTCATAGAGAGGATACACCGTCGTGTACGCTCTGCGCTTCGGAAACCTTGTAGCTGTGAAAATATCTGTCCCGCCTCACCTAAAGAGGTCTATTCAATCATTAGGAAGCTTAAAAACAAAAAAGCCCCTGGTCCAGATGAAATTACCAACAAAACAATTAAAGCCCTCCCACACAAAGCTGTCATGCATCTAGTAGCCATTATTAATGCAATTCTAAGATTAAATTATTTCCCCTCAAGATGGAAACAAGCTGATATATTCCTTATTCTCAAGCCTAAGGCACCTCAAATGACACAGAGCTATAGACCTATCAGTCTTTTATCATGCTTAGGAAAAATCGCAGAAAGAGTCATTCTCAACCGACTTAATGAGGAGGTGAATAAAAATAACATAATTCCGAAAGAACAATTTGGTTTCCGTACCGGCCATAGCACTACACAGCAAATTCACAGACTGACTGAATTCATCACTACAGGCTTTAACTGGAAACAGCATACAGGAGCTATCTTTTTAGATGTTGCAAAAGCATTTGATAAGGTGTGGCACAAAGGTCTCATCTATAAATTAATTACAGCCAACATCCCTCTTTACCTTACTAAAATTATTAACTCCTTTCTACAGGACCGTAAAATCCAGGTCAAGTTGCGCGGAATTCGATCCTCACTGAAAAAAATCACTGCTGGTGTCCCTCAAGGCTCGCTGCTCTGACCGCTGCTTTTTAACATCTTTGTTTCTGATGTTCCTAGCACATCACTAACCACTATAGCTAGTTATGCGGATGATATGGCAATTCTTAGCAGATCTCTCAGGCCTAATATAGCTTCTCAGCGATTACAAACTGCAGCAAGAAAATTGGAGGACTGGTTCAGAAAATGGAGAATATCTGTAAATGCCGATAAAAGCACTGCCATTCTCTTCACAAGAAGACAAGCATCTCACTCTGGAGAAGTTAAACTTTTTAACACAGCCATCCCATGGAGATCTAGTACCAAATATCTAGGCATTCAGCTTGATAACCATTTAAACTTTAACTCCCACATAGTTTATGCATGCAAAAAAGCAAACTCTGCAATTGTACAACTCTATTCTCTCCTCAATAGAAGAAGTCAAGTTAGCACTGAAAACAAACTACGGATCTATAAAACAATTATCAGACCATCGTTAACTTACGGATCTCCAGCCTGGGGTCACACTTCCCCCACCAACATCAATAAGCTACAAGTTATTCAAAACAAGTGCCTCCGTATGATTTTTAACGCTCCGTGGTTTGTCAGAAATGCTCTCTTGCACCGTGATGCCGATATTCCAGATATTCCCACGTTCCTCCATAACAGTGCTGCTGCTTATTTTGCCAAAGCAGCTGTTCATCCAAATCAACTCATTCGAGAGTCTTCTAACTATGACGAACACGACAGGTGAACATAAGCGCCCGAAAACAGCTCTGCTTATCGGTTCTGGTGCCTCCATAAACTCTAAATAGGGTGAGCCAAGTGCTCGCTAATCTTTAATGCAAGACTATTTCATAGAGACAAAGGGATTGGAGTCCTTGGGACTGATATCCATCATGCCACATCAGTTATCAGTAGTATGTTCTTTCTTGTGATTATATATCAGTTGTTTGAATATCTGTTAACTGATGTGGCTTTGATGGATATCAGTCCCGTGGACTCGGATCTTATTTTCTGATCCACGGGGTATCGAAGATCATTCGATGCCCCGTGGTTTGTAAAGAACACCATCTTCCATCAAGACGGAAACCTGCCAGACATACCTGCATTTCTCCTCCAGATAGCAACCAAGTACTTTATTCAAGCATCACTCCATCCCAACCTACTCATTCGTGAGTCATCAGATTACGATGAAAAAGACAGATGGAAACATAAATGCCCAAAGGCGGCCCTGATCACTGATTGAAATCTTTCAACACAGCCATAAATAGGGCGAGCCAAGTGCTCAAAACCTTCTTCCTCACACGAGAATCATCCATAGCGATGAAGGGATCAGAGTCCACGAGACTGATATCCATCAAGCCACATCAGTTAACAGTTAACAGATATTTAAGCAACTGATATATAATCACAAGAAAGAACATACTAGTAGCAGCGTTATGAAGATAACCTATGTTCCTGTATTCTTATATCCTCGTAAGTTCTTTCTTGTAGTTATATCAGTTACTTTAATACCATTTTTGTTCTAAGTGATTATCAGAACCCCCCCCCCCTCGTAAGTCTGGACTAAGTTGGGAGAATACCGAAGAATGCAAGCAAAATGCTGGAGGTGACAGAAATAGAAAATGTGAAAGAAAAGGATGAAAACCGGGCTGGATGAGTTAGATAATGTCTCTATGTAGATCTGAGTAGTAGCACCGTTGAAGTTGAAAGAATATAGATACAGGCTCAGTCTAATATTACCCATTCAATTTACTTTTACCTTTTTTAGTGTATAAAACACATTTAATATCTATATATGTCGCTTTGAGTTCCAAACTTTCAATAGCTGGCGATATTCTCTTGTATCCAATTCGGTATGGATTCACTAAGAATAAGTTCGTCCATGGTACTATATGTGCCGTAGGTTGTCAACACTGTGTAGGTGAGATTGGCATAAAAATACGAGTACCTCTTGAAGTCAGACACTCGCAGTAGGAGCATTTTATTTCTTCTTTGAATTCTATCTACCTTACCTATCTATTTAAGGTTATAAACTCAAAGGATGAATGTAGCATTGCATTCCAAATATGGCAGTAATTAAATTTCTAGTTAATGCAGAGTTAGAGGATGTACAGCACTTGAAAGTCAGCTATGATTACGCAGTTTATTATTATTATTATTATTATTATTATTATTATTATTATTATTATTATTATTATTATTATAAAAAACTCCATGGAGTCAAAGACTCATCGTGGGAGGTCCACTGTTATACACACAGTTTATCATACTGTGCCTTAAATATATTCATTGTCTCTGCACACACCACACTCTTGGGCAAAGAATTCCAATCACTCACCACTCTCCATGCAAAAACCCTGCTCCTCACTCCCTTCCTCATACCTCCTTATACAGCTTCCAGGAATGATCTCTTGTTCTCCTGCTATCCTCACCCATTCTGTGCAAAACCTTCCCGATATTAATCTGGTAATAACCTCTTAACAGCCCTTATGTCTCAATCATACCCCCCCTCCTCCTTCTATCCACCAATTTCTGAAAATTGTATTTTGTCAATCTATCTTCATACTCTATATTCCAGAGACCAGAAACCACCTTAGTCAATCGCCTCTGAACTTTTTCCAACGCAATTTCATCTTTTTGAAAACCAGGTGACCACATCTGTGCACAGTAATCCATATGTGGCCTGATTAAAGCCTTATACAAAGGAACTATAACATCCTTACTTCTACAAGTCAATGTCCTCCGCATCATTCCTATTATCCGCTGTGCTGTCTTCACTATTTTAGTAACATGTCCCCGAAATTTTAGGTCCTTGTCTACAATCACTCCCAGATCTCTCATTTCCTCTACCTCTTCCAAGATATTTGCACCGATTGCGTACTCTACATCCCATCTCTACTTCCCAAATTTCAAAATCTTACACTTTGAAACATTGAATTGACATCCCCACTTATTTACCCATTCAGCCAGTGTATTCAACTCCTCTTGCAAAGCTACAGCATCTACACTACTCCTGATAGCTCTCCCCAACTTTGCATCATCTGTAAACAACTGCACATCACCATTCAGACCTCTCCGGATATCATTTGCATACAAATTAAACAGAAATGGACCCAAATCAGACCCTTGAGGTACACCACTAGTAACTTTCCTCTTCTGGGATATCGCTCCTCCATAGACAACTCGCTGATACCTATCAGACAGCCAATCTCCAATCCAACGAAGCCCCATCCGTTCCAATTTAATTACCAGCTTGTCATGTGGTAATTAATCAAACGCCTTTGCAAAATCTAAATATACCACTGTATATGCAACACCCTTATCCAATGCATTTGTCACTTTATTATAAAAGGTAAGCAGGTTGCTAAAGCACGATTTTCCTTTAGCAAATTCATGCTGGCCGCCAAATAGTATTTTTCTGCTGTCAATCCAATTCTGAATCTTATTCCTACCTAACTTCTCTAATACGTTGACCACAACTCCAGACACACAGACTGGTCTATAATTCAAAACCTTACTCTTATGAATTGGAACAATTTTACCCTCTTTCCACTCTTTTGGAACTTGACCCAGTGAGAGACTCATGTTGAAAAGATATGCAAAAGCTGTTGTTAACTCTCTGGCAAATTCCCTCAAAACACGTGATGAAATAGCATCAAGTCCCACAGCCTTATTTACATCAAGTCTATTCAATTCCTCATATACCTTCTGTTCACTTACTAACAGTTCCTCCTCCTTTCCCACTGCTTTCAAGTCCTGAAATACCTTTAGAAATTGCTCACTAAATATCTCAACTATATCCTCCGCAGCGATTATCATTCCTGCATTTTCACCAATCAATCCCATCCTACCATAATCATTCTTTCTTCTACTACTGGCGACATATCGAAAAAACTCCTTAGGATGTTTTTGGCCGCTTTAGCTAACTGCTGCTGCTCATACTACATTTTTGCTACCCTTATCAAGCTAGTCACCTTCCTCACCTGCTCTTTGTACTTCTCATGCAACTGGTTGTTATAAATACTCATTTTGTGTTTCTTCCATAATACCTTCTTCTTCCAGATTGCATACCTTATCTCTTGATTCATCCATTTTATACCCACTCTTTTACCCTCTTGACCCTTGGAATACACTCTGATATTGCCTCCACCAAATAGTTCTTGAGTATGGCCCAAGCAGCATTGATATCCTTTCCATCCAGTTCCTCTTTCCAATTTATTATCGCAAGCTGTATCCTGAGCTTTTCGTAATTACCAGTCTTATAATTCCACATATATCCCTTTCTAACAGACGTCCTCGAATGACTGGTCACCCTGCACGTGATCACCTCGTGGTCACTCTCACCAACCGGCGGAAGATTTGATACCTCATTTATAATAACATCATCTGATGAGATGATCAAATCCAATACTCTTGATCCTCGTGTAGTAAAATGAAGGTTGGACATATACTGCGACGAAACCTTAATAAGAGACTTTACGGTATGATTAAATCCATTTGTGTAGGCCTTTCGAATTCTGATTGGGCTTTGTTGGTAGCTTGCTTTATAGGCTAGCCATATTTCTTGCATACTCTGAAAAAAGGAAAGGGGGGAATTATCATCATCATCATCATCATCATCATCAAATTCCTGCCATGTACCCTCAAGGGGTGTACAGGATATGACAGTACTACATGAAAAAAATTACATCATTACTAACTTCCTATCTACAATTTTCCTCCAAATCAGTCTGTTACTTGTCAAGACTCCAACATTATCAGATCTTATATTTCTATCGTCTAAGGCACTTTGTACCGTATCAATCCACCTATATCTTGGTCTTCCTCTGGGTCGTTTTCCTGCCAACCTGGCAGAGAACACTTGTTTTGCTAATCTTTCCTCTCCCATTCTATTTAAGTGACCATACCATCTGAGATTAGCTCTGCTAACGCATTCCTGGATGCTGACAATGTCAAGTTCTTTCCTAATATCCTCATTTTTAATATGATATTGTCATTGATGCCATCTGTTCACGCCTCTAATCTTTCTCAGGACTCTCATATCTGCGGTCTCTAGTCTTTGGTCAAGTGTTTTACTTCTGACCCAGCTCTCAGATCCATAAGTTAAAATTGGTTTGAACACAGTCTTGTATACAGCTAATTTAGTGTTCCGACTAATTTCTTTCTTATTCCATATGAATTTATTCAATTGACTTCCCACGATACCAGCTTTGCTGATTCTGTTGTCTATTTCTATATTTAGTTTACCATCTTCAGTAAAAATTGTGCCTAAGTAGCTGAAATGTTTTACTTGTTCCACAGGTTCTCCATTCACAACACAGTTGACATTTTCAATGATTCTGCCTATTTTCATTGTCTTTGTCTTTTTATTGCTGACCTTCATACCATATCTATTACAACAGCTATTCAATTTAGTCAGAGAATCCTGCAGACTTGTAGCGGATTTATTTAGAAGTATAACATCATCCGCATAAAGCAAAGAGCTGACATTAACATCTCCAATTTTGATATCAGGTTTAATACCACTTTCCTTCATAATGTGATCCATATAGATAATGAATAACAGAGGGGATAATGTACATCCTTGTCTCACACCAGATTTAACATTAAACCATCTTCCTGTACTTCCTTCAATTCTAACTGCTGACTCACAACTCAAATAAAGACTAAGTATTGCTTGATATAATGCCCCATTGACACCATATAACTGCAGCGTATTGAATAGCTTCTCTCTTGGCACCTTGTCATATGCCTTTTCCAAATCGACAAAACTTAAATACAGATCTTTGTTATATTCCCATGCTTTCTCGACTATTTGTCGTAAAGTGAAGATCTGATCCTGACAGCCTCTATTTGGCCTGAATCCAGCTTGTTCTTCACCAAGCTTTTCTTCCACAATTCTTCTCAACCGTTTCTCAAGTATACTTGCATAGATCTTGCCAGGAACACTCAGTAGGGAAATACCTCTGTAATTCTCACATTCAGTTTTATTTCCCTTTTTATATATGGTTACTATGAGAGCTCTACTCCAATCATCGGGAATTCGTTCCTCTGTCCAGGCTTTCTGAACTATGCAGTGCAGCCACTGTAAGACTTTTATACCACCATACTTCAGCATTTCTGGTCGAATATCATCTACTCCTGCTGCCTTTCCACATTTCAAGCCTTTGATGGCTTTTTCTACTTCAAGTATGGATATGTATTCCTGACTGCATGCCTGGTCAGTGTTTTTTATCACTGTGCTGTCATCGCTGCTTGTTTCATTTAGCAGTTTTTCAAAGTAATTACTCCATACTTCAAGGATATCTTTTTCTCCTGTTTTCATTTCACCTTTATCATCTCTAATTCCTTTTACGGCACTCTTTCCTCCATTCCTAAGCTTCTTCAACAACCTCCAGAATATTTTGCCACCTTCTTGATATTTATTTTCTATATTCTTGCCAAAGTCCTCCCATGACTTTTGTTTAGCTAGTTTTACACACTGTTTAGCTTTCTTACATTTGTCTCTGTATTCTGTAAGAGTAAAAGCTGACTTATTTGCCAGGAACTTTTGATATGCTTTCTTCTTTTCCTTCACTGCCTCCTTAACTTCCTGTGTCCACCAGGGAGTTCTGATTTTTTTATCCTTGCACACAACCTCACCACATGCCTCTCTGGCAGAATCAATCAATGTTTCCTTCAGAGTTTGCCACTGAATCTCCAAGGTTTGATTCCTGTTCTCAAACTCTTTCATTTTCTTTTCAATAATATTTCTGTATTTTAGTCTACAGTTCACATCTGAGAGCTGCTCAACTTTTATTCGCTTTAAAACTTTCTTACATGTTATTCTTTTCAATATGAAATTCAATTTTATCCTGCTCAAGACTAAATAGTGATCACTTCCAATTTCAAATCCTCTGTACACTCTGGTGTCCTGCACCAGGGAGAAAACATCACTATCAACAATAACATAGTCAATGAGACTTTTCTTATTCCTAGCCTCTTCTCTCCATGTGAATTTGTGCACATTTTTATGTTGGAACATGGCGGTTAGTAATAACCAGTCCATGTCCTGAGCAGAAATCCAACAGATATTTGCCATTATTATTAGCTTTGCTCTTTTCTCCAAATTTTCCCAAAATATTTTTGTATGTCTCACAATCATTGTGAGGAATTATAATTCCTCACATTGGGGGGAATTATAATTACGAAATAATCATCGACAAAATTCTATTTATGTTATTATGTATTGCAAAATGATCAAATAACAAAAATAACCGTAGGTAAAAACGAAGAAAGTCAAGCAACCAATTTTCATTTTATTTCATGTTCTCTGTGTTTCTTTCCTTTCAAATTTCCTTTCAAATACTGTTGTAATTCTTCAGTCTATCACTGAGAGAGAGAAGTGTATTTCGATGCTTTAATCAATCAAGTGTTCATAAAAGCCAGTGAAACGCGACAGTCTATAATTGTATAGTTTATCTCATCACACTATCCTATACAGAATAAATGCCTAAGAATGGCATTTAATGCCCCATGGTTCATCAGAAACATCCAGTTACATCAAGAAGCCAATCTTGCAGATATTAAGACCTACATGACAAGCATTGCAGAGAAATTCTTCACAATCACGGATAATCACCCAAATCAGCTAGTTCGACAGGCAGCGGACTACAAGCTCTCAGATCGTTTCAAACATAAAAAACCGAAATCCTCCATCGCAAGAGAAAGCTGATACAGCCTCAATGCTCACAATGAGCGGGTAAATTACCCACAATAATCTCATCACCCACAATCTAAAATCCAGATGAAGGGATAAAGAGTCAAGGACTCAGTCCATCAACCAATTAAGTTCAAGTTCAAGTTCACACTATCCTTTTTAAAAACCGTGACGGATACTCCACAGTTCGTTAACCACATTTCTTGATTCAAAAGTTCATTTATGTTTTCCGTTACCCCGTGATACGAATACGAATAGGTCTGCAATATATATAGTTAGTTAGTATTCACATATGGCTTCAGATTGAATAGATGGTTTTTGATTATCTGACAGACGTGTTTTTATTTTCTACTGCTAGACACTGCGCTTTTATAGGCTGTATTTCACGACTTACGGAGGCATTCCGTGAATCTTGCATTGCGCTGGCTCTAACCCTGCCTGAATTTCTATTTTCTCCCCTCTTGAGGATCAGTGGTGGATGTATGGTTTTAGGGAGGTGGAAATCCGAGATGAGCCAAGCAACTTCACGGTATCTTCCCACAACACTCATTAACTGTTTCTCACAATCTTTGCTGGTAGACTACAAAACGTTTGCTGACAGATCCCTAGACTTACAGGATTTTATTTGTGTTTATACGCAAATCGATCCATATGAACGTGCCCGATCTTCATAAACAAACTTCAAAAAAAGTTCAAGCTTAAATGGCCTGCAAGTATGATCGATTCCGACATCATCATTGACTCACTCGATAAAAGGCTAGCATTCAGCTTTTTAAAAAAACTTCATATGAAATTCGAGCTCGATTGGCGCCTCTTCCTAAATTTCTATTCCTTACCCGGGGCTGATGATGATGAAAATGAAGACACTCCTCAAATGGAGGAAAAACTTAATCTAGTGGTCTCCACCTCCACTCCCTCTGATCATGAAGAGACGCACGGACGCAAGAAGCGCAAAACTCTCGCCTCGGAGCCAACAAATGACACTGGCATGGATGAAGACGCTCCCAAATCAGACTTCTCTGCCTACTTAATGAAAAGGTGCCCTCACGACTTCAAGCTTCAGTAAATGAACTAAACATCCTTCCTGAAGAACAATTTGGTTTTAGGCAACGCTATAGTACTATCCAACAAATCCTCAGAACAGATGAATATATTACCACCAGCTACAACTGGCATCAATACACTGGAGCTATTTTTCTTGATTTATTTGATAATAGAGTCTGAGATTACTAGATTTAATTTTTCCTCCATTTGAGGAGCGTCTTCATTTTGATCTTCATCAGTCTCGGGTAAAGAGTAAAAATTTCGGAAGCCGGGCCATTCAAGCTCGAACTTCTTAAGGAGTTTCTTTATGAAGCTGAATGCCAGTCGTTTATCTAGAGAGTCTATAATGATGTCAGGATCTATCATGTTTGATGGCCATTTGAGCTTAAACTTCCTTTGAAGTTTATTTACAAGAATAAGCGCTGGCTCTTCATCTAGAGAATATGTCCAAATCTAACACATTCATCATTAACGATTTGCGTATAAACGCAAGTAATTCCTTCAAATATATGGATCTGAAATAAATGTGCTAACAATGGCGATTCTAACGGCTGTTAGGCCTAACGAATCGACCTCGTTGCAATTACAATCCACTTGCCTTTGCTGCTGTTCTTAAATACAGTATAATCCGTAATTTAATAACTTTAAACATGTCTCTGCTGGTTAATCTAGCTGCTACACTACAAAACCAAAGTTTCTCATATTTGATTAACACGTTCTACCGAGAAGAAAATCCACAACCGTCATCAACGAAATGCCAATTCAGAAACCCTACAGCTTATCCTGCGTTTGCCTGTATCGCGCATGTAGTTATAAGTAGCGAATTTATATTAGGGAAATACCCTTTAGTACGCATGTACGTCAATTGTTTACCGTTTAAAATGTTTATTGTTGAAAATTATCTTTGTTTTCTGCCAGGAAAACGCATTAAAAATCACAAGTGTGTTAATCTCAACTTAAGGACTTTATTTTCTGGTGAGTTACATAATTAAATGTAATTCTATTTTTATTTTTAAAAATTATTTCCTAGTGATGGCCACTAAAACTGCAACGAAAGAGAAAAAACAACATTGAAAAGAAAATCAAATTCTCTCGAAGAGAAAATTAAAATTTTCGTATGAAATGGCTCAACAAGTCTACTCTACCTGTTTATTGGTAGGCCAGCAAAAAGGCATGGGTTACAACTAGCATGTTTGAAAATTGGGAATCAAGTGTTTTGTACTTGATGTAGAAATTTACACACACACACAAAAATATCTATTTCAGAATTTTACTTTTATATAACTCACCAGGCCACCCAAGAAATTTAAGACATCCGAATATTGAAATAACTTTTTTTTTTCCGCCTAATACTACTACTTCACATATTCAACCACTCGACTAAGGAATAATATCAACATTTAAGTCATATTATATTCATCGAACATTCCAATTAATTTCGGAAAAAATGGAATCCAATACATTTATATTCCATGACACTGCCTCAAGCGTGGAAAACGTTCTCAATATAGCGCCTCCGTAGCGCAATTGGAAGAACGACGGTACGTTGCGCCATTCGATTGGAAAAGGCCTAAGTTCGATTCTCGTCATGACGGGAGGAATCTTTATATGGACGTTTTCAATCGAAAGTGGGTTAGCTGATCTCATACGGAGATAGCAGGGTTTTTTCTCCCGGAAACTCGAGTTTTTCATCCCGTATACAGACAAATCGGCCTTCGGGACACACGCAATTTACAGACAAAAAATACTAGCTGTAGTGGTGGTGGTGGTAAGCAGTAGATGGCGCTGATGTTGGTAGTAGAGGATAGGTGTAGTGGTGGAGACGGTGGGTTGTACAATAGGTGTCCTCCTGCGATGAGTCTTCGGACTCCTTTTACACATATGGTTGAAAATGAAATTAGTGAATTAATTGATGGGGAAATAGATTTAATTGAGGAGGAACTGGTACAATTAATAGATGATGGGGAAAGTTCTCCCAAAGATTCTGACTGTGATGAATCCGTTAAAGAATTCAGTTTTAAGAAATTAGCAGAAGGATTGGACATGGCAAGAAAGTTATTTTATGGATAATGATCTCCCAATAGAGCGCTACGGAAAATTCACGAGAACAATTGGATATTTGTTTAGCTCCAATATTATGAACTTAATAAAAGAATTACTAACTTCTTGATCACTAAACCAGCCGAAGTATGCAATGAGAATTATAGACATGGTGTCCAAGAGATTTCAAGTGATGACGACGTCCGGCCACTCGTAAATAAAGAACATGTACGAAATATTATTTTTGAAGACAGTGATGACGATTAAAATATGCACTCTATTTTATTTTGTCTAAAGCATTTATGCATTATGTGCAATGAAGTTTACGTGAAATTTGTATTTTTTTATACTATGTATTTGTTTCACAGTTTATATGTATTCTTAACTTAATTTATATGTATTCTTAACTTACATGAATTACCTGAATTAAATAAAAATATATTTTTGTTGAATATGTCATTGTTGTTTAAATAATAAAAAAAAAAAACGACTTCGGAACATAACCCTACTTTTTCTACGTGATCTGAGTCTCGCATAACGCGATTTATATAACGTGGCATTTCTATGGAACCTAACATCCGCATTATACGAGGGTTACCTGTATTTGCTAAGCGCGCAAGCACATGCAATTCACAGCGAGATACGAGCTATTAGCGTAATGCGGCACTGTCCGTTGCACAGTTCCACTCTTGTTTATATGCAGTTTGCGCCAGTAGTAGAGTGTTCGTAGGGCTTATCGTGTTTACTCCGTCTCTTTAAATATTTGGACATTACAATTAAACACATAACATTTGTTATAGTTTTTATTTTAGAACATTATTGGGGTTATGAAAATGGATTTTATTTTTAAGTAATTTTGAATTATACCAAAGTGTATAATTTTATCGATAATAAACAATATTTTTTCATGTTTAATTTTTTTTTTAAACCATAATTTTGATATTTTATCCAAACACGTGTACACTGTACTTACGGTGTGTATGCATATTTCGAAAGTTGCTGCACCCCCACGATTTCAAGCCACGAGCCGCCACTGGCGATACATAATCTCCATGCCCATTCAGGGCGAGCAAACTGCTCATAAAATTTTCCCAGGAAAATTTTATGAGCAGTAGCCCTAGCAGATAGCGGGGAATATGAAAAGCATCTTGTTTCACCCCTAAAGCCATTAATGTCAATTGTCAAGTCAATTATTTCAAAGGTTCCTCCAGGGTAAAAGATTGAGAAAGGCTGACCTAGACATTAAGGAGAATAGCGGATGAATATATTTGTATATCTAATTTGATTTTTTGTGGAATTTTCCTAATAATAAATATGAAATTGACATAATGGGCAAATGGACGGAAACAGGATGTGTGGGCTTAATGTTTTGACTCATAAGTGTAGATCACATGGGAACAAAAATAAAATATTTTTATACAAGATAGTTTGGTTCTAAAACAACGAAACCATTTTGTGACCAGGAACTATTGAATGTTTTGGAATATCTGCATTAATTGGTATATTCTAAGAGTAGCATATTCTAAATGAACAAGAATTACAAAGAGAGCGAGAGGTCTGAGTCAGGGCTGAAGGTAGACCTACCAACAGCCATGTAATTTTTTTTTTATTTGAAGAGTTTCTTTGATAATTTAGACTATTTAATGAATTTAAAATTCGTCTGTGATAATCAGAGAAGTAAGTTGCTATTCACATTATCTTAATTTCGAAAAAAAAGTTCACCTCTGTTCAGTCCATAGAAATGCCATTCTTTTTTTTTGTGGTATGACAATTGTTCTCTGCATAAAAACTAGGAAAAAAATCTATACAATTTTTAGTTTACTTCTTCCTTTGTTTCTGCAACATAAGAAGTGCATTAGCTGTGTAGTGACGTACACGTCAAAGTTGTTTTAAAAAACTTCCATCACTAGATGCATTTCCTTATTGACTGCTTTTGCTTCAATAGCTTTTGTATCATGTTGTATTTCGACGAAATGTGACAATACTTCTATTTAATTTATCACAAAAAATCCTGCTGAATAAAAAGTTTCCTAATGTATGACTCGAGGATTTTTAGACTTGCTTTAAGAGGCAATTTCACTTTACCTTTGATATTCATCACGCTTTCTAACTGAACCAATATTTACCTTCCCATTCAATTTTGTAAAATCTTCTTGCTTATTGTTTACAACATGAATTGCTTATGCAAGCGCACTGCTTAAGTTGAAAGTAACAGTGGGAATCGAACATTCATTAATATTAATATCGTACTACAACTTCGTCCAGATTGATTGGAATCTGTCAAATGAATAGAATCTAAACTAGAAGCCAACTAAAATAGAAACTGCACTTTTTTTTCATCTTCTTTTAAACTGAATAAAATATTATCTGCATTTTCAAGCTCCCCCCCCCTTGAAGAACAAACAAGAGGATGCACCTTTTTCTATCTTCTGTGGTTCAATACAAATTAAAGAGATTCCGGTACACCATTCAAGTGTTTGTTGAGTCTTCGTCTACCATCCACTCGACCGCCTTATCTGGCGATTTTTTACTGGTAAATAAGCTATTTACAAGTATTAACTCATAGATTCTTTACTGTGTATAACTACTAGTTATTAGCAGTCTAATTGCCTTAAAAAGTTCTGCATTTGCTTTTTAGAACAGCAGGTTCGTAAATTATCTCTTCCTTAAAATGCCTAACCCTTAATATTAATTTTAAAAAGCGACCAGTGGCGTGGTGACACTTGAAATTACTTTAGAATTATGAAAATATCATTAGTCAGTTTTAAAAACTCTAAGACTTCTTAGATGAGCTTCTCAATATGCGTCTGCATGTTATTCTTCGCTTCTGGCTTGAATCCACCTTATATTTAGAATGCCAAAAAAAGTGTGCTTTCAGCTATTCGATTTTCGTTTTATTTGGACAACATTCAAGAGCGACGACTTAGAAAATATTTCGAAATTATACAAAGTAATAAGTTCTGTAAGATGCAATTTAGTGATAAGATATTTCTGCCTACTAAAATTGTTCATTCAGTTTAGGTCTGTTACAATCATTTTCAGAGGCAGAATTAGGCAAAAGAAAATTATTGTTTACAGTACATAACTTAAAAATCGCTCTAGATTCGTATTATAATAATAAACGAATCACTAATTAATTACATAATGAACGAATCGCATCTTTTCAATAGGTTGTGTTCATTTCCATGTTTTATTTTTAATTATGGTATCTCTTTTATTTTTTTTTCCATTACCATAAAAAAAATAATTTGAAATGATTTTCAATTCAAGCATTTACATTGATAAAAAATAAACCCTTTAGTGGCTTCTCATTTTGGAGATTGGTCAGTACACGATTCACTCGTCATCATGGGTAGCTCATTTAACTTTTATCTTCGGTTTATGACTTATAGGTGGCTAGAATACAAAGACCGCCACATCGTGTTCCTCATCCTAACTAATATTATTGCTTGGAAGAGCGTAAGTGAATGATCAATTTTTCTGAGCATTAAAAGGTTAAAAATGCAAGTTCCCTGAAGAAAAAAAATGCTACTTTCCTGTACCCAAGATTTACTAACACGGAAATAGATCTGTTGATGCTACGCGTGCTGGGGGAACTAGTAAATAAACAAATATAACACAATAGAAATTATTCGATCTCTGGCATTGGCATGTAAAGTGTTTTTTTCCTGAAACTCGGGTTTTTAGTCCCATAACTCAACAAAATCTACCGTAGAATTCACATCGCTTTCAGATAATAATGTATAGTGTTAGGGCTTAATATGGTACAGTTGTCTGTATTCTCTTTTCATTGTTTAAAATCATTAATTTTAAACATCTTCTCGTTGTTTAAAATCATTAATTTGACAGATAGGTCTTGGGCCAGCCATTGCTGATTGGCTAGCGGTAGATTTGGTTTCTCTTCTCTAGTTTGCAACAGCTAGTTAGGGTTAAATGGCCTCACCTATTTCCTCTGGGGAATAAAAGACGTTAGCCGATTTTATTTCTTTATTTTTTATGCTTCGTTGCCTTAACTTCAATAAGTTTCCCAAAAGTTTCGCGTTTTGGGAAACTTCTAGTGTTGAAAAAGCTATCACCCTGATGGACAACAAAATCAACTGAATATTCGCTGACCTTAATATCACAATCATGTGCACAGCAGCCATCTGTACTCATCACCACCATATTGACCAGAATATGATTAACTTTTTCTTTTCAGATGTGTTCAACCAGTACCGTCGACAGGGTGTAGCATAGAGGCAGCCTGCCTCACGGCGCGGCTTAATAAGGGCGCTCGTTCAGACATATTGCGGTAGGCGCCGTTCGCTACGTTAACAATTCCTGTTAGCGTAGTAAGTGCGGAAAGAAGTTTTTCCAAGCTTAAACGGATTAAAAATGATTTGCGAACAGCAATGACCCAAGAAAGGTTGGTTAGTCTAGCAATTATATCGATGGAGGCGGACATAGCTTATAATTTAAATTTAGAAGAGCTTATAAACAGTTTTATTGGGCGATATCCCCATAGAGTAAACAATTAATTAATATTATTATGTAATCGTTTTGAATTAAAGTTTCTTTTGTAATAAAAGCAAAATAGCAATTGGAGATTTTCTTATATTTTTGAATTATAATCCATCAGGGGCGATATTTAATTGTTTGCCCCACGGCGCGATCTAATCTGGCGACGGCCCTGTGTACAACACTATCTTTGTGCCTTATGGTCAGTTGTCTATTAGACATATTACTGAATCTCAACTTATACCATCATGTCTGTGGTACTTGCATAACCGCTACTGTAGACATGAATTTGCTCACTTCTTCGCTGTTACAGCATTGAAATGGAAATCCTTCCTTAATATCTACAGTAGCGCACTCTGGATTTAATCTTGGGGAGGGCCGAGTAGACGATTTGAGAATACACACTACACATTGCATACGACCTATGACTCTGCAGTGATCGCCAATACATGATACCCATGATCTCCTCTGGCCAAGCTCTGGCAAACGAAGTAGCGCTCAGTCCGCCGGAGCACTACTTCGTTCATAGTGGCGGTGATTCCAGAGAGCTACAGGGTATTCTCACCTTATGTGACCACTAATTCATAAGTAGTATAGAAATGAAGACACGACACAACATAAATAAAAAAAAAAATGAATTTTAAGATGTTTGGAAAATTTTCTAGTGTTTTTTTTTTTTCCTTTTTCTTTTTTGGGGGGAGCCAGGGCCCCTTGGTCCCTTCCCCCTGGGTGCGCCACTGATGTCTACATATCCTTGTGAATAATCGTAATTTTAGGTCCCTTTACTTCAAATATTTAATAACAGCACAAACAGTAATATTACCTACTTTCGGAAATTGAGCTTATTAGTGAATCTGAATTTAAAAAAAAAATCATAAATATTATAATGTATGTTTATGAATCGTCCCCCACGGCAGAAAAATTTAAAATGTGAAAATGAAAATTATTTTTTGATACCCCATTTTAGGGCTCCTTCGTCCTGGGGCCCTGGACTTATGCACCCGTTGCACCTGACTAGTTACCGCACTGCCGCTATGCGACTTTTTGCTGTTTTCAGCTACATGCAAGTAACATAGCCTTGAGAGATCCAAGCACAGACATTAAGACTTTAGTCTTAAGGTTTCCCATGTATTTATTTCAATTTCTGTTTATCATTACGTTTTTTTTTTTTTTTTTTTTTTTTTAATGATGGATTTATGAGAAGCTTGGCACTGCTTCAAATGAACGTAGCTGTGCCGACGCTGCCGCATGCCTTTAGTAGGTAAGTCTCAGAGACCACAAAACAACAAATGCAATAAATAAAATAGGCAAAGTATTGATCTCCTGTGAGGTGAAGTCAGATGAATCAGTTACACTTCTAAACGTGAAGACTCTTTAATGCAACTATACTCTAAATACGTTTGCTGACAGACGTATTCAGAGTATGCTTGCATTAAAGAGTATATATTTCAGAGTATAATTTGGACACACACACACACACACACACAGTCAAACAAAAATCACCTGAACTGTATATTAAATAATAATAAAAAAAAAGATTTCAAACAGTTCATCTGCTCAGCTTACTTTATATTCAGTATTGAGAAAAAGAGAGCTGTTTTGAGATAATTAATTTGCATGATTAAATTCCGGAGTTTAATAATTCAAGCTAATCAGTTCAAAATATCATCTACAAATTCCGGGTTATCGGAAACACGAAAAAAAAAATATATGTATAAGATTAAAAGAAATTTCTCATTTTTGATATCAGAATAGAAACAGCTGCTTTTCTTATCTAAATGCGATTTACTTAAATAAATGATGTATTTATGAGCCTTTGCATATTTAAAATAGCATTAGTATGTTAATTTCTTTTGTAGAATAAGTTGTTAATACATAAAAAACACAGTCTTTCAAAAGAAAGCTAATGATAAAATATATTTATTTCGTTTATTTCTTTTCAACTTTGCATAAACGCCATCTACGAGGCGTCGCCATATGTTTTGAAACACGGAATATTCATTCATTTAATAGTGTAACGATTTTTTAGTTCTGTAACGATTGCACTGTCACTTAAGATGAATTATTTAGAGAAATTAAATATTCGCTAATAACACTGTTTATCATTTTCAAGCATTATGAAGCTCATTTCTTAATAATAATGTGAGATTCTCCTCATATAAATCTTTATTATAAAGCGTTATTGCTATGCGTGTTTTTACATCTGTTGATGTGACGTTTAAAATACAATGGGGGAGTTGTCAAATTAGCTACAAGTGTTGGATAGAATTTTAACTAGCAGACGTAATATATCCTCCAGTTAAAGTGATAAATGGAACGCAACTGTTTACAGCAATTCCTTTACTTCTAATAAAACAATTTACAGATGAATTAGGATATAATAATAATAATTTTCTTCAACAATAGCTAGATTTCGAAAAATGCAATTCATTGTAAATGTTATTTTATTTTTGCTGAGCTAATCTAATATTAATAATTTTATGGGTATATTATTTATTTTTTGAAAAGCACCTTCAAGAAAAACAGTTATGAACAGTAAGCAGAGTGATCAAGTGGATCAGTAGTTGTATAATTGGTTAGAATTATGGCTGACGCAACAAAGGTTATCACGTGCTTTACAACTGCGTGTGTTCTTTGCTGTTTTGAGGGATTAAAAAGCAAGTTTCCGTTTACGTCTTCAGTTTAAAGGCCTTTCAGAGTTTCTTGCGTTCTATAACTGACATATTTTCAACCGAATGGTGTCCTTGCAAAAGCGTGGACGCTAGGAATATAAGCGAGATATTTTTAGCAATTAACAAATGAAAAGAAAAAGGCGTTGATTAAGATGATGATGACGATAATGCCGGAAGAAATACCATTCTAATCCCTACTCTAGTTGCCGAGTAGAAGGATTTTTTTTTTCAAGCTGGGTCCAGATTTAGTCGATCTTCCGCATGAGCAAGTAGGTTTTTACCCTTCTCAAAATAACATATATTGAGGGATTGTGAGATGGTAATTGTCTATCATACTCTCCTTCCAGGATGCCTTTGGTTCATTGGTAGTCTTGAGCCAGCTATCAGTGACACTAAGGATGGAGATTGACTTCCATCCATTTTCAAAGAAGTTATTTAGGCTAAAACGGCTTCGCCTTCGGAGAATAAAAGATATTAGCGATTTTTAAATAATAATAATAATAATAATAATAATAATAATAATAATAATAATAATAATAATAATAATAATAATGGGTTGCAATTGCAACTCCCTTCGGAACATACTACCGAAAAAGTTCTTTAAAATGAAAATGCAAAGATATCATTAGGACTTTAAAATTCAGGTAGACAGACATCTGGAATATAATATGCCGAATCAGTATCATTTATTTATTATATCCGAATTACCAAGGGTGCCAAAAGCTATCTAGAATTGTCAAAAAGTAGCTAGGCTACTAGTTAAGTCTGTTAACTGAATATAATAATAATAATAATAATAATAATAATAATAATAATAATAATAATAATAATAATAATAATAATCTACACTACTAGTTAATTGAATATAATAATAATCATAACAACAACAACAAAAGTTTTTTAAAATGTAATAAACGCATCGATTTAGAAATCTCTGTAAGAGCAAGAAATGTGATGGCTTATTTTTTACACCAAGATGTCAGAATAATATCGAAAAGTGTGGGGATGTAAACATTTTTAAAAAAGCAACATGCAAAGACGATAAAGCAATAAATACAATATTCTTACTATAATTGAGAGAAATATAGAAAACAGATGGACTCGGGTCAAAATTATTATTAATCGTTATACAGAAGATACTCGTCAACTCATAAACAACAGAAGATTAAAAAAATAATAATGCAGGTAGAGAGGCTATAAAGAAAAACGTCATGAGATGAGGTTCAAACTACAGGACACACCACTAGAAGATACTGAGAACAATAGCAGCTGCAGAAATTTATCTAGTAAAATATTGTGTCGAGAGAAAAGGCTGGCAGAAAAAAATCATTGAAGAAATTCAAAATAATGCAAATAACTCAATAAGAGTTCTTTAGATGCATTTTATATGCACTTAAAAGAGCATATAAAAGACCAATTCGAATAATGACTAACAATCAAACAGATTTAATTACCCAAGAAAAATAAATTATTGAAAAATTCAAACAGTAAGTTGCGAATACTGAAAAAATTACCATTGCCGGCTTCAAATAAAAAAATTACCATCTCTCATTGAAGGCGAGAATTTTATTAAAGTACTAAAAATAACAAAATCGTGGGTGAAAATGAAACTGCAACAGAACCTAAAATTTTGGTTGCTTAGCGAAGAACATTTTAACACAGAAAGTTAGGAACTCACCAAACTAATATGGCAAAAAAGAAGAAATCCCTTTTTTTTCTTTTTTGAAAAGAGGGATTCATGATTAAGAGATATACCTTCCTCTTGAACAATTGCATTGCTACAAAATGCTAAAACTACATTGATCTAGAAAATAATTAATGTTAATACATTCACTTCAGACGTCATCAATGACTCACTGTGTTTACGAGAGAAAATTCCATTGTCAGAAAACCATGATGAATTTCATAAAATTTTATAAAGAATTTCGCATTCAGCAGATACATTTATTAACTTACAGCACGTTTCGACTGTTTGTTTGTTTTACCTTATAGAAGTAAAACCTTTAAAACCTTTTTAAAACTCATTTCTTCAAATGAGTTGATTTTCCATTATTTCTTAATGCGATATTATTTGTGAAACAAGTTTTATTACTCCTAAAATATGTGAATGGATTTAAGACTAATAAAAATCACTTGAATAAGACAGAGTTAAATTGTAATAATATAGTACAGTCCACAATTTTTTCCCCACACTATCAGACGCCTTGCTTATTCCAATGCTGATCGTTACATACGAAGTACGCATTCTGTCGTATCTGAACTGGCGTAAATACCATTCTTTATGTATTCTTAAACATTATTTTGTTTGTATAATGTTTATCTTAATATAAAGCATCAGATAATTAAACAACGTTATTGGCGTGACAGATTTAGAACTACAAATCAATATCTGTAGATAGAGGGCGGTTTGAATATGCATCTTTCAAGCTGTTATAATGACCACTTTTAGTTCAATATTGCATCACATTTCGGACAATTATATCTCATTTATGTGGCATTAATTATTTAATACGTGTTTGTATGGTCTATGTATAGAGCTAATCTTATTTTGCCGCTAGCGGATTGGTCTGTGAAGTATATGTGAGGAATGATTTCCTATATACATACGTCGATATCCAGCACTGTTATTATGAACTCTGCGAAGGCTAATGCTATTAGTAAATGTGTGTTTGTTAATTTGCTGGAATTCCTCATACAGTTTAAATTCGTATAATTCTATTCACTTGCATTTAATAGCTGGTATAAATGTGTATGAGAGATATATATCTTGGGCTCCAATTAGCTCGAATAAATTATCATCGTTTAATAAACAAATGGTATCGTGATATAAATAAATTACACTAAAGGAAATTAATAGAATATACAATTCAATAAAATCAAAAGGAGAATATCAACAATTATTTCGAAATCAATTTTAATTAGTAGAAGTGGATCGTGTAGCGTAGAGGGAAATAAATTAAAGCACTATGTTTATTTTTGAGGTAAAACTTTAATTTCAACATTCTAAAAATGTTATTTTTCTTGCTTTTCTGTTAGCAAAATCGTCGATGACATTGGCGAAGTCTATTTCATAATAATGTGGGTAATTCTTAATTTATTTTATTTAGAAAAACTCCTTTCACAACTAGCAACAATTACAGCAATTGTGAGGAAAATTCGCAGTAGTATTACAATAGTTGGAACTGAGTTCTCGAGGCTGTATATTAGAATAAACTGCAAAAGTTCAAAAAGGTTCAAAGTGTCGCTCGGGATGGACCGCCCCCTCCGCCCCTCCCTAGCTACGCCTCTGCTATGAAGTCTTGTAATAATAATAATAATAATAATAATAATAATAATAATAATAATAATAATAATAATAATAATTTTATTATTAATAATAATTTTATTAATAATAATAATAATTTTCTCTCAATTAACTTATTTCTGCATCCTTCCATGATTTATCTCTTATCGTAATATCAGGAGAAAGAAAAAAGTAATAGAGATCTAACGATGCAAAAATCCTTGTAAGACATTTTGTTTTACCCAAGTAACTAAGTTACTAGCGAATTCGTGCAGCACTTTATAGTTCATGGTTAAAGACAAATGATATGTAAATCAGGAATTTACATATAATGTGTATCTAATCATAAAATATATTATGATTATACTGGAACAGGTTTGTGTTAGTTAGGGCCGGTTAAACTAAGTTTTTTTTTTGTTTGTTTTCTTTTATTGTTCTTAAATCTGGTTCTTTTCACTTTCATAAATAGAAAGGCAGGTGTGTGTGTGTGTGTGTGTGTGTGTGTGTGTGTGTGTGTGTGTGTGTGTGTGTGTGTGTGTGTGTGTGTGTGTGTGTGTGTGTGTGTGTTATTATTTTTTTACGTGTTCCATAACAGATGAAACAGGGTTATTTTTCTCCAACTTCTGTATCCCTACAGGTAGAATATGGAGACAAGTAAACAATACAGCACAATGCGTGTGCGTATATGTGTTTATGCATACATGGGAATATTATCAAAGCACATTTAAGAAAGTTTCGCTTCACTATTTTGCTATAATACAGTTGTGCAGTAGCGAGATAAGACTCACCATTCGCTTGTCTCAACTTGATAGCAATTAGGTAAAGAACCAGAAGTATTCGGATCTTGTAGAATATATAATAATAAACTACAGGAAAATGGCTCAACAAAGAGAGCAAAATTCAGATAAATGAAATTTTGAGAATGTTTCCAAGAAATTGTCCATGATAGGAAGAACACAGTATTACACAAGAGAGAGAGAGAGAGAGAGAGAGAGAGAGGGGACATTTGTAACATAAGTTCATTCACTCCCTTTAGATGCAAGGCATGCGCCGATGGCAGATCGTGAATCACTGCTCTTCTAAAAAGAAAGCTCAGCCTCATTGTGGGCAAATGTTAGCACTAAGCAACAGCAGCGTAAAGACTTGATAGACGGCGTCTCTATACTTAATGGTCTCGCCACCTCGTCTTCGGGTATACCATTTCCACTGGCTAGCATTAATGGCTGTTATTTATTTATATCTCCATTTTTTGAAAGTATAATACTGTACATGTAGTGTATGAAGGCTGAAATATTTTATTTTAACGTATTGGAAAACAAGGGGCGCGTCTTTTTGTTATTTAGCCGGAAAGAAACGTGAAATATTCGCTGGGTTCGAGAGTATGTGTTATGCTTGCAGAAAATAATTTATTAGAAGTTAAGGGAACAGCTTTCTAGGATAGCAAGCACAATTTTCGTCTGTCTAGTCTGCGGTAAATGTAGAAGAAAATGTATGTATGTCTATGGTCACAGTAAAAACCGTACGAATAACGATAGCAGACTGCAAAAACTGCAGTCGAATGTTACTGAAGTATAGAGCCAAAAGGGTTCAGTTTGTCACGGGTAAGACATTAAAATGGAAGATATTATGGATCCATCTGTATGTATTTTATAGCCAAATATAGAAAACAAAAATTAAAAGTTTTGAAATGAAATGTATCAGGGAGCTTATGAGAATATAACCTTCGACATCAAGTTGCCTTCGTTTGCACTACTTAAAAGACACGATCTCTTCTTTTAGCCAGTATGCTTGCCTTTTATTAACATTTAAATTTAACTACTAATCTAAGCGCTGATAAATGATGAATATATATGGTCTTCTTGACAATGTTCGTGTCTTTTAAGTAGTGCAAACCAAGACAACGTTAAAAGATCGGTCTTTTATAAGGAAAATATGACATTCGGGTACTTTCAAACAGACGCAAATGAAAATTCCATTTTTTTAATTTTTTTTAAATGCATGGAGTGTGTTTAATATGTTGAACTTGCTTTACATATATATAGTGCGCAGTTCTTAAATACATTTTTTCGTCTGAGTAGAATGTGTCAGTTTGTATTCAACTGTGTTTTTTCGTTTGTGGAATAGGATATGTTTCAGCGGAACAAAATTATTTAAAATATAACGAGTATTTACTCGGTTCACAGCTGAAGATAATGAAGGACACTTTACATAGGTGATATCAGTAAATATCCAGTTGAAATCTGGATGGGTACACTGTAATCTCACTTTCAACTACAAAAGGCTTTGTTTTCAATGTTAACTGTATTGCATATGGCATTACACAGTATTGTTTTGTTTTTCATTATTGTACTGTATTTTGTTTCTTCTTTCATTGTAATATCTACAATCTGGACAAGGATTCTTAACTGTAAAAAGCACAGTCGCACTTAGTACTTTGAAATAAGAAAGAACACACAAACGTTTAAATAAAACATGCTGTGAAAAGAAACACATCGGCTTTTTGGGGTGAAGAATCAAATAAGAACCTCAGGTCATCGTTTGTGTGATGAATCAACGGAGTTTTATATATTAAAAAAAAATCCCACAACTTCTGTAGGAGATCGGTAAACTTACTTTCATCTGAAAAGTCCCGTGTGATTAATGGTAATCCATTAATCCTCTTTGAACAAAGTTTTTACGGATTCGTCGGGAAATATTTGATGTGAGTATTTCATAATATTTGATTAATTCGGATTATAAATTTGATGTTTGAAATCAGATTATACACCATGAAAGTTACGTAAAAATAAGTAGACCAGAGAGCTTACGGGAATACACTCGCCGGCATTTATGAGTTGCTTTAGCGCGGACTACTTTAAAAAACATTGAGGCTGACCAGGCGTCATATATTTAGTCCATTTCTAATTAGTCCAGCTTTCTAATTAGTCCATTTTTGATAAAGTTTCACTAGTCTGATAGCCGTTTCGAACTGGTTGGTTCTCTTCAGAGACCAGTCAGAAACCTTGGGAGAAAAAAAAAAAAACTGTCTTTCAATAATAAGGAACTTGAAATCTCGGAGAGGCATATTTTTCGTAATGAAATAATGCTGGATCTAGTATCCACTTCATTTTTATAATTTTGCATCGCCGAACTGAAGCCTTTATTGCTTTTTATTTTAGTAATAAAAAAAAATATATATATATACACCGTCTTTCTATGCAACTCAAATTAGCTATCTTTATTTATACAACCTGAGCGTACAGTATAATCTAATGTTTATCACCAGTGAATGCGGGTAAATTTGAGATTTATATCTATCTTTCAAGAGCCTCACTAGCTCAGTCGGTATTGGCAATGATCTTCGACTGGAAAGACCTGGATTCTAATCCAGTCTAGGATGCCAAAAACCTTTAAAAGGTCTTTTAAGTTGAAGGTGAGTTAGCGAGTATTATAATGTGGTGAACGTTAACCCTCCAGGAGAAAGAGACTTTTAATCACGCAAAACAAGCAAACTAATCCGAAGATGAACACACGCAATTAACAGACATACTCGAGAATGCAAATAGGATTAGACACCTATCACAAGGAATAATCAGGTTTCTAGAAGTTCAGTTCAATGGCCGTAAGGGAAGATGGGGTCTATTTTAAAGCTCCTCCAGAGAGAAGACAGCAATTATGTTACCCTTTTGGTTTCGAATCCGGTCTTGAACTCGAAGAATATTCTTCCTCAAAATTTCTCTTCTCGGAAATTTGAATTTTTCTGTCTTTCTGCAAACAGACAAAGCACATACTACACTCTTTGACAGATACTATTAGATTATGTCAACATCATTAAAATCCTCTCTTTACCAAAATTATATTTATAAGAAGTCGTTACTTGCATATCATTACGTCTAATACTTAACGTAAAATGGAATGGGATTGAATTCATTTTTCGCTTACAACGATTTAGTTACAGTATGCGGACTATACATCTCTGTGCGTTCTATATTTCCCTAGTTCTGTACGAAAATAATTAACATCTAGGGAAGGGGGTTGGTAATCCATTAATAATAAAGTCTGGATCGTCATAGGACCAATGTCAATGTTTGAGGTAGCTAACATCCCCTAATTAATTAAACCTTCACTGATACTAGAAGTGAATTACTGGGCTTCATTTAGCATTCCAAGCAAATGAAGTAAACTAATCTGAAATGCTGATTCATTTGAGGAGCTCATACTTTTAAACTATCAGATCATTAGTTATTAAATGTATTGCCAGGTATTTCATAGCGAAATTTATTACCATCTTATGATATTCTTTGTTATTGACCGTTCTCTGTCAAACCTATAGAAACATCCGATGGGATAATAATGTTAGTTGATTCATCGGAAGCCGGTAGTAAACATACTTTTAAGTCATCTTTCGAAGCATCTCCCAATGCACGTAATAGTTCCTTGAGATACAATACACAATCTCTCGAATCTAAGCTCCACCGGAGGCATGTCTCAACAATAAATCTCTGAGGAAATCAACGTGTATTTAATATATACGATATCGCTTTACCTTGCGTTTCACTTAAATTGAGTAAATACGGGTTAAGCTATTTAAACTCTTCAAGTGATAGCTGTCACTGTGGGGAACCAGAATCCTTTGATTTTCCTGTCATTTGTTCCTGTCATCGGCAGGGAAAATTCCCATGGGCGCAATTTCAGCGATAGTTGAAGGCAGCATTTAATCTTGTCTGCCACTCCGAGGTTTGGTATGACTTATTGCTGAATCAATTGAGAACCCAGCTGTGAAGCTGAGTAGAATTATGAAAGTTTATTCTACTTCAATAGAGTAATGAACATTTCAGCGAATATTTTATGGAAGGTGCATGTATAAAGCAGAATACTGTGGAGGTTAGTTTCAATAGGAGGTCGGCTTCAATCGAGTTCGTAACAATACGAGAAAGAGGATAATGTAGAGCCATTGTTTATGTCCAACAGAGAAAAATAATATTTGTTTTACATTAGGAATCTCTGAACGTCTTACTATCAACTAAGGAGAACTTTTTTCTTCAGCTGTTTATGAGAAGAATACAATTCATTCTCCTTGCTTGGAACCGATCAATTTTATTGTTAACATGTCCTGTTCATATTTTTATTCCAGATATTAAATCAATAAAGTATAAAGTAATGTATAAAGGATTTTAGAATTATAAATGGTGCTAATTTCTTCGCTAAGAAACAAAATAACAAGCAAATACCTTTTTTTTTTTTTTTTTTCAGATTGTTTCTTATTGGCTTTACAGTGTTCCCTGGGTGGCCGAGTGTTTAGTGTATTCGCTCTTCAACCAACAGGTCGCGTATTCAAATCTCTCATGGATGTTTGTGATTGTCGTACCTTGTGTACTGCTATAGGGTGCAGGATGCTCTTTGCTGTTCTTGCGTCATAAAAAAAAAACTTTACAATCTTTTTTATTGGTTACTGTTCTTATTCATTTTTTTGTTGCTTTGCTTTTTTATATAAATTTCTACTTATATAAAATATAAGTTTGATGATTAATAATTGATTAATGAAATAAATGATTAAATAACATTTATTTTTATTGTTAGTGATATTACTTTTGGATTAAAAATCCTACCAATTCATTATTTTTGAACGGAAAATTCACTCTTATTTTTATATTCGTTTTGATAAAAATTTTTCCTCTTTACTTTCTTTAATTTATTTCAGTTATCGTTATATAAATAGCCCATAATACGTAATCTTTTGCGCTTAATAGACAAATGTTTAATGTTCCATTTGCGAAAGTGAGTGACAACAACTTTCCTATAGGATAAATTAATGCAATTTCTAACGAAGAGAATGGACGAAGAAAGAATTAGAAACGAACATTAAAATAATAATAAAAAAAAAAATATCGGACTGAAAGAATCGCTAATTTTTAACTTTAAAAGTCAGGACTTTTATGGTATGACAAATATTTTTGGTTAACAGCTTGCTCCAAGTCCACACAACAGCTGCTTAAGGTCTGGCTTATAGCGACAAGAGTGACAGTGGGTTTTGACAAACGGTCGGAAAATGAGTTTCAAACAGAGACCTGCGATTGACTTTTGTGTTAAGCTTGGTAAAAATTTTACCAAAACGCTTCAAAAAGCATACGGTGATGAATGCTTATCCCGTACTCAAGTTTACGAGTGGTTTAAGCGATTTTAAAGTGGTCGTGAGACACTTGAGGATGACGAAAAGCCCGGCCGTCCAAAAACTGGACTGAACGAAGTTAACATCCAAAAAGTGCGTGATTTCTTCAAAGAAAACCCGAAATCGTCGGTGAGATTGATTGAAGATGAATTGGTGATTCCAAAATCAATTGTACACAACATTTTGACCAAGAGTTTGGGCCTTCGTAAATTGAATTCGCGATTTGTTCCCCACAAGTTGACCGACGACCAAAAATGTATCGAATTGAATACTGCAAGGACCTCATTAAAACCGCTCGTAAGGACTCAAACTTCCTTGAAACGATCGTTACTGGTGAAGGAACGTGGTGGTTTGAGTATGAGCCCGAAACAAAGCGCCAGAATGTTGAGTGGCGACCATTAGAAGAGGGGCATCGGAAAAAAAGTCGCTTGGAGAAGTCAAAAGTAAATACAATGCTGATTTATTTCTACGATTTCAAGGACATTATTCACAAAGAATTCGTTCCGCCTGGCCAAACGGTCAATGGTGAGTTTTATCTCGAAGTTATGAAGGGATTGATAGCGAGAATTCGTCGCGTACGGCATGAATATCGCGAAGACCGACCGTTCGTCAAAACAGACTGTCACTCTTGGCACTATAACTCGGCTTTTAATGAAACAAATGTCATAAACAGTTGACACAACTCTAATGAAGGTTGCCGCTTTCGTCAACTAAGAGATACAACAGGTGTCTCCACTAGTTTCTTCTATTTTCGAAAAGTTGGGTTTCTTTTTGGACAGAAGATGTATATCAAGATTTCCAAGTGTTCTCAGAAAAACTTCTTCCAAGAATTGCCTATTTATCCATCACCACCATCACAAGATCGAACTTCTTTATATGGTGCAGACTTTAAAAGAACGGCATTACTTGGGAAATAACAGAAACACAATGTCAAACTTACGCATCGAAATTATTATTGCGTCAAAATATGGAAATTATATTCCAAACGATATAAAGTATCCGAAGAACGAAGTTACACTTTTGCATTACTACGTCACAGACGCGGAATAATTCGAAGACATCTATAGTCCCGTGAAATAATAACTACATTATTGTGTTTCAGATCCGCTTTGCATATCAGTGTTTATTTAATGCATGCTTAAATCTCTGCGGATTATTCTACAAAGCTTAGGTCCTGATTCCATGTACTGTGATATAACGAACGAGGTTAAATGGTGATTTCGTGTTACATCTTCCATCGAAGTGAAAACACATTTGTTATCCCCAAACAGAACAGAATATTATCGTGGAGCTTTTGGCAAGAGATTCCATCAGCAACTAATGATAACATTTGTGGGAAATGCGACAATAATCGTTTCGCTTCTATCCAGGAATGTTGTTGCCAATGGTTCCATGCTTTTGATGAACACACGAGGGTGATCGTTTCGCAAAAGGGACAATTTAGACAGTTTTTTTTTTTATTTATTGTGATTCATGAATTAGTTATTTAGATTATTATATACATTTGAAGTTTCACAGATATATTTCTTGGATTAGTAAAGAAATCATCTGAGACAGTTAGAGAATTGAGGAAGTTGGCATTTCGTACACATAAATTCTTTTCCGATCTCCTGATTGCTTTCCATCTCATTCCATAATATTTTATTTATTTCCCTCAACATGGCATAACGTAATCTGTTACGCCAACCATAAATTCTCATTTAGTCCTAACTTGAAAGCACAAATCTCAAGAGACGATTCTTCTCGGACTAAAATGACACATTTCGCTAAGCTATTAATCTTTCTGTAGTTTGAATTTTACCGAAGACCCTGCAAGATTATTGTACCCGTTGACAGTGGAACATCTGTTCGTTTATCGAAATGTTTCCTCTGCTTACAAAATGTTGCATTCTTCTCAAGATCAACTCTCTTCGCGCAGCAAATTTCTCTCTTGCTATTATTAATAGTAATTTCTTAAGAGATTACGACAGGTGCTACCATAACTTTGCAATAGCTTTCATTATGTTACGTTGGTAGAAGAAAAACTTACAGATTCGCTAGTTTCTGAACTAAATGAAATCGTTTTTATGCCATTTGTCAGCTGGTTCCAGATTCAATCGATCTTTGTTAGAAGCAGATTTATTTTTTCTTTTTCCTTCTCGGAGGAAGATCAGCTGTGGTATAAATAATTCCATTCAAATTTTTCTTAGCAAATTCCCATTAAATGGTATATATTGGTTAAGTAGCCTAGGAAACAATTAAAAATTTTAAAACTGTAATATCCAGGTAAAGAGGAAAATATGGGCAGCAACCTTTATTTTATATGAAGTACTGTACAATTTACAATCGAAGTATACAGATTCCGAGTCCATTTGCGAGCAAGGTTTCGAGTTAAAAGCATGGCCATCCATAGGAAAATACTCAGAAGCCAATGATTTCTACTGTGTGTGTCGTGGCTGATCTACTTTTGGTAGACTTACTACATTGAAATGAATCAGCGTCCAACTTAATTAAAATTTTACATCGTAACAAGCAGTGGCGCACCCAGAGGGGGAGCCAAGGAGCCCTTCCCCCCCCCCCCCCAAAGAAAAAGGAAAAAAAACACTAGAAAAATTTCCAAAAATCTTTTCCTAATTAAAATTCATTTTTTTAAATTTATGTTGTGCCGTGTCTTCTATTTCTATACTACTTATGAATTAGCGATCATTACAGATGTCTTTGGTTGTATGCGATGCGTAGTGTGTATTCTCAAATCGTCTACTCAATCCCCCCCACCCCCACCCCAAGATCCTGAGTGCGCTTCTGGTAAGAAGTAATGATGTTATATTATTAGTCTTATTTTGAATAATTTCAACTGATTTATTAGTTTAGTAGCAAAACTTATGCAATCTCGATAATATTTTAAGCTTCCAATCGAGTTAGATCTATTGCGTCATAGTAATTTAGCCGGCCTGGTTGGCCGCGTGGTTAACGTATCTGCTATCCAGCCAAATGGCTGCGGGTTCGAATCCCGTCCTGGGCATGGATGATTGTGTGTGGAAATACCAGTGGTGGTCGGCGGTAGATGGCGTTAGCGTAGTTGAGGTCAGTTGGTTATTGAGTGTTGGAGACGGAGTTGTTGAGCTGGTGTCCTCCCCCGATGAGTCTTTGGACTCCCTGGAGGTGTCAAATAATAATAATGTCGTATTTCATATTCAATTTATTAATTAGTTGTAAGCGAATAACTAAATATTGAAGTATTGTTTTTTAGAAAGAAGCTAAGCTTGTTTTTCACCTTGGGTTCTGTCACTTAACAATGGATTACTTCATCCTGGATACTGGAATTTCCTCTGGGATTCCGTCCACATGATAACATCCCCAGAACATACGATTCCATACACGCAATGAAACCACTCACCTACGGAAACAAAAGGCTCGTTTAATGAGATATAAATTAATGAAATTGCCTTGGAAAATATCCTGATTTGATTAAGAAATCCTTTTACGTCACTTTCTATTTTTTTACATGAATTGAATTTGCCACTCCGAGCTGTACTAACGCTATTAAAATTTAATATTTGCGTATGCAAATAGAATTCAGTGTCATCTCTTAGTAGCATAGAAAAATGTTATTAAGCGGAAAGTCAACATCGTTTTATAATATCGCAGCCTATGTAACAGGATAATTTCAAATAAAGACTTTTAAAAATTTTTATTAAATGCAGCATACATTTGTGCAACGGGGAAATTAAAATAATTTCTGGTATACTGCTTTCAAATTTAGATACATTTTCTCAGAATAAGAAGTGCTTACGTTTTTCCTTTCACTCTGTGTGTACACATTATATATATATATGTATAATAGAGTGATCTGGTCCTACAGATTGTGATGAGTTTTATAATTGATCACTCTAGTAAAACTCAGCTTTCTTCACTTTGGATAAAGAAATGAAGAATCGGCCACTCGCTACTAATATTACGTCTCGCCAAATAGTATATCTAGGCGACGTTATGAGGCTCAGCGATATATCAGGGATTTCTTTCTTTCTTTTCGTTTTTTTTTGGGGGGGGGGGGATATAGTTTAATACTGAAAGCACGGATAGCAAGGATGCGTACTACAATTCGTCGACACTTTTCTGTTTTTTTTTTTTTTTTTTAATGATGTAATTTTATTCATAGACAGGATGAGACCCAATTTCTAGTGATTATCCCATCATTTAAAGCATTTTTAAAACATTTGTGTTTGGCTTGAAGCAAAAGCAGTTGATGTCAGCTAAAATTGACATCAATTAGGAGCTTGTGCACATGCACATGCTCGCAACCCCACCCCCAGTCATTGGACATAGTGAATTTTAAGATTTTTGAAAAGCTTTTCTTATCTACTCTTACTTGAATAGCAAAGTATCTAATAGTCTGATATATTAAGTTCAAGGGAGATGGCAAATCCCGTATTATTCTACAGCCGGGTACGAAACTCGGATCGAAATCCTAGAGTTTCATGCCGAAAAAACTTTTTCGGCATGAAACTCTAGGATTTCGATCCGAGTTTCGTACCAGGCTGTAGAATAATTTGAACTTATGTCGCCGGTAAAATAGCCTTTTGGCTTGTTATAGTCTGATATATTCATAGATGAAGTTTTTTTTCTGTGGAAATTTATTCTTTTTATTCGGATAAGTAGGAAAAATATGATAGCAATATACATACGTATATATTGCAAAAAAAAAAAAATCAAAACTTCCAAATTTTAATATTTTGAATAAAAATCCGATAAGACCAATTATATTTCATGTAACGGAGTGTACTCAGTCAGTTAGGTTGAAAATGGATCAACACATCGTACTCGTGAAAGAAAACCATTTCATTCAGCATGTTTCAAGTGTTATAACTATGATCCATCAAATCAAAATTTTGATCGATCCATTGAGCGCTTTTATGGGACTCATCGAATCTCATCCTCTTCACTTTTCGCATTGTTCATAATACAGTAGTTCGCCGTTACAAAATTCATAATCATTATGATTAATTTGTTCAAATAAATCAATTTGTCATATTTAGGTGGCTCTTATCAGCTGTCAAATTGATAGCACGCAGGCTGAGGCAGAATCATTGATGTTTTTTCTTTGTTGATGGAGCCGTGCCAAAAACTCAGGTTTGGCTCTCTGTGTTTCAATACCGCACGTTCTCTTCTTCATTAACTGGATTATCTATTTATCTATCAAAATGGTATCGACTGGCTGGTGAACCTCATTCCTCATCTCTCTTAAAAACTTATTTCAGAACCAGAAATTTAATGTTATACTTGTCAATATTAAATTAACTTTCATAAGAAAAAAAAGCAAAAGTTGGTGGAGTAATTCGCAAAATGGTTTAATTTTTCAAACATTTTCTGTGCATGACAACTTTTTCTCCATTCAATCTTCTTTTGAAGTCTGAGTTAAGCCTTTATTTAAGTCATATTTTTTCTTGCCTGCCTCAGTTTTTTTTTTTTTAAAGTGATTTCGTTTATAATTAAGCTTTTTACACAAACGTTTCACGTGTTGGCAATTTTTGTTCTTTTGTTGTTTTCGCATTTTTTAGTAAAGTAATTAATTAAACAATTAATTTTTAATGTCACAATTACACGATTGAGTAACAACGTCCAGAAACTGTTCACCTGGGAATATTTCATCACCGAAGTCTACAATGGGGATTTTAGTGAACAATCTTCGAAAAGTAGTATTAAAAATTGTGGACTTTTTTTTTTTTAACTTTAACATAAAGTAACAATGAAGAAATTCTTTGAAAATATTTTAAAAATATTTCAATGCTTCTCATATTAAAAATATAAATATTACTAAAATTACTGGCCATTTCAGAAAAAAATCGAAGTTCTTTTTTATTTGAATTCTCCGTTTGTGTTGTCAATCCGTGTGTATTTACGAAGCTGAAAAAGATTCTTTTTTTATAGAAAAGAGTAGTTATTCATATACAAAGCTGCATCATCGCTTTAATATATCAGACAATTTTTAATATCATTTGCTTAGGAAAAAAAAGTTCCAGGATTTTGTGACGTAGATCGTGGTGCCCTTCATGGCGCTAAACAAATAGGACCCCCCCCCTCCTAAGAAACGCCGGTTTTTAATCGCCAGAGAAATTCAACAGAATCCATCGATGAATTCCCACAAATATATACAAATAAATACTAGTTAGGATTAGAAACATTGTCTTTCCTAGCACGCCGCAGGAATACACTCGAGTTTGGCGATGCTGAAAGACAATGACTTCTTATTTATAATAATATATACTGTGTGTGTGTGTGTGTATATATATATATATATATTAACATTTTATTATGTCTCAGATAAATTACATACATATATATACAATAATAATTATATATATATATATTAGGATATTAGGATAACCAAGTTATTTTATAAACTTGGTTACGTCATATATATATATATATATATATATATATATATATTGTTTTATGAAAAAAATTGAATGATTAGAACCGAGATTTAATTAAAAAGGTTTTAATATAAACACACTACTAGTTTCGGCCTGTAACAGCCTTCTTCAGGTGACATTATAAAAGAAAAAACACTAAACATTGAGGGTTAAAAGACTATGAACAACATAGACAGTCTTTATACATAATTAGCATTAAAACGTTGTAGTTGTATTTGAAGCTGTTCTTTCATTTATTGCATTGTTGGGAGAGTGCGTGCTTGCTGCATCACGTGAACGCCAATACATGATTACAGCTGAATGACTATCTGGGAGGTTGTAGCTTAAGTTGTTATTTAGATGAACAGGATTGAAGATGATTTCTCTCGATTCCACAATTTTTCTCTCTATTTCGTCACTGCAACGGAAGATGTTTGTAGATTTTTCCCAGGAGACTTTAACATGATGATAACCAAAGTCACAAAGTCTGCTGGGAAAAATCTACAAACATCTTCCGTTGCAGTGACGAAATAGAGAGAAAAATTGTGGAATCGAGAGAAATCATCTTCAATCCTGTTCATCTAAATAACAACTTAAGCTACAACCTCCCGGATAGTCATTCAGCTGTAATCATGTACTGGCGTTCACGTGATGCAGCAAGCACGCACTCTCCCAACAATGCAACAAATGAAAGAACAGCTTCAAATACAACTACAACGTTCTAATGCTAATTATGTATAAAGACTGTCTATGTTGTTCATAGTCTTTTAACCCTCAATGTTTAGTATTTTTTCTTTTATAATGTCACCTGAAGAAGGCTGTTACAGGCCGAAACTAGTAGTGTGTTTATATTAAAACCTTTTTAATTAAATCTCGGTTCTAGTCATTCAATTTTTTTCATAAAACTATGTATGTTAACCGAGTCAATGATCATTCTGTCATATATATATATATATAATATTTATAATACATTACAGTTGTGAATAACAGATACTTGCAACTTAATGATATTTTTAAATAATAATGATAATATTAATTTTTTAATTAAAATTTATGATTACATATTTAAATTACATGTGATACGTACATTGCATACATTTGATTACATAATGATACATACATTACGTGCGTTTGATTCCATATGATTCGTACGTTACTTTACATTACATGCATTTTGTTACATATGATACATACATTGATTACATTTTTTTTAAAAAATTCAATCCTTTTTTATTATTAAAATTATGATTACATATTCTGATTACATATTTACAACATAATGTTACATATTTACAACAGGTTTAATTCTTCTTTTTTTTTTTTTACAATGAAATTCGTACAGATTTTTCTTTCTTTTTTTTTTTTTTTCTGTGTAATGTATTAATTTCTTTCTTTGGGAATCATTTCTGATGTCTTCCTCGAAGTTTTGCAGAGCTTATCTGAGGAAGATAATAGATGGCGGTGGTTTCGTGGTTATGTTTCTATACTGGTCGCAAGCCAGGTGTTGATTTTACTGTTTGTTGATACGTGCTTGGAAGACTTCAACTGCTATTATACAGTTCAACTTTTTTTTTTTTTTTTTTTTTTTTTGCAAGTAGGGTTGGATTTAACATGGTGTGTTTGTTTGTGTCCTTGTAGTGGTGTTTTTTGAGAGGGGTTTGTCATAGGTTTGTGTGTGTGGGGGAGACAAACAGGAATTTCTCTAATTTTCATTCTCGCTATAATATTTATATAGCGCCTGTTTTAGCTCTCTGTATGTCCCTAGGTTTCTGTCGTCGAACGGCAGTTTGTTTATCATGTCAGGTATGTAGAAGTTTCGGGTGGCTTTGCCGTAGTAATTGTTGTACTTATATGTTATGTAGTTTGTAGTTAATATTGTTAATAAATGTTAACGTAGTTAATAAATTAATAATAATAATAATAAAAACAATAGCTCGACGTTCCCGTTTCTCATTGAAAACATTACGTTTTCAACTGTGAGGAACACACAAAGTATGGCTGCACTTGATGAAGTAGGTAACTGTCATCCATTTCTTTTATGAACGCGAACATAACGGAAGGTATTTCCCTTTCAGCGGATAACTTGATATATAAAATCGTTTTTAGATTTTTAAATTTCTTCATTCACCGATCAAACCCCAGGATGGTAAGCAAGTGTATGTGAGATATTCAAGGGAAAAAACTCAAATTACGAATGAAAAGTTTTGTATTATATAATTTATTTTTAAAAAAATTCCATTTATTATTTCTTAAATTTTTATTTATTTCTTATAGTGTTATTTATTGATTTATTTTTTAAATTCGTATTATAAATTAGTCCTATGTTCTGCTCATTTAGGATGGTGATGTCACTGTGTCGCTTCCAAGATGCCATCAACTCCCCCTTCTTTTTTTTTTTTTCTTTTTTCTTATTCGAGTTACAACATAATTGTTTCATATAACATAGTGTCATCTTTGAAAAGGAATAAATTACTAAACGTAACTGTAATAGTAATCAATCATACATTTGACTACTGCAATTATTAAGGCGCTAACACTGCTCATTTTAGTCCCTAAAATACAAACAATCAAAATTACTTCACGCATGGCTCAAATGGGATCTTCTGGTGGGGCACCCCAGATAATTAGGTATCGGGAATATATGTTATTAAACAACATTAAAAATTAAATTATATCTTTATTGATTGTATTTTTACAAAAATATTTTATAAAGAATATTTCTTGCTTTTATGCATCTGTTTTTTTTTTTTTATCGAAAAATAAAAGTGTCTTAAAATAATAATGACTTCAATCATTGTATTATGAAAGATATCAAACTAAACATGGCCTGCTTACAGTGGTAGATATTAATTCTATTTCTCTTCGATTTTGGCTTTGCTTGACACTAAAAGTTTTAACCTAACGTCCAACAACCCCAAATAGGACAATTACATGTCCTTTGAATGGTTCTGATAGCTGTAGAATAGTTACGTTTATGATTGTTGCATGGCGCGTTTTGGAAAATATTTGCGGTGGCAAATATGGAGGCAGAACATAGCGACGTACCTCATTATTCGCTTGATAAACTACGATATACACTGCGGTGAATCTCTATCTCTCTCTACACGACCACATTGGGAATATACATACGGGTGTGGAAGCTTCATCATGGAAAGCGTATTGATTCGCAGAGGTACCATATGGGAACAACAAAGGTATTAATCAGTGAAGCCTAATATATAACGAACATCTGTACGCTGCAGTGATTGGAAACAAGATATGAGGTATGCTACAGATGTACCAATTTACAAATTAATTGAACATTAAAGTCGGAAAGAGGTTTTTTTCAAGTTGAAATTACAAACATACAAGAGGTCATATTTTAAAAATAAAGTAATAGAATAACAAGTCCGATTTTGGGAAACGTAAATCACTTAATGGAGTGGATAATATGGAATCTTCTTTAACGAAATCGATTAACCCCTTTAAAAAAAAATAAATTTTCCGTAGACATTTCATTTCATGGCATCCACAAAAAGCAGCAATTTATTCAAAGCCGGGGATTTGGTTTTGTATAAAAATAACAGCTCATTATGATAGAAAAGAGTCCTAAAAACGAACCACATTCCATCTTGTTGAGCTTTTCTTTATATTCGCTAAACTACGAATCCTAATACCCATGATCCAACGCACGCTTACAAACTATATTAATGATTCACAAGTAAACTAAAGCGCTCGAGTGTCTCCCTCATTGTCTTTTTTGATAGATTGGAAAGATCAAGTTAAGATAAGACGTTTTGTTCGGTAGCTACATGAGCTTGTAGAAAGATAATATATCATTTACGTTCGAATAATATTCAGCAGTTCATTGTCCGTTTCAGAATTCTCTGCGGATGCGGTGTAATCCATTTTATGCACTTCATAAAACTATTCGCGTTTCAGTTTGTGGTTAATTTCAGTTTCCCTAAATGCATTGATAAAACAATGGGTAATTAGTTTGTGCGTTGTTTTATTCTTAATATTTGCATTTATCAAACTCTAATTGAAGAAAAGAAAAGTGTTAGATGTGCCTTTTTCAGAAAGATCGTTAAATACCGTTGAATCGAAAAAAAAAAAAAAATGACGAACAGAAAGAATCAATACGGCAAATAATGAAACACTTATCGAAATGAGTGTGAAGTCTTAAATAAAAAGGAAATTTTTGGTTAGTGTTATCGGCAATGATCAGAATGCATGAATCTTAGAAAATCATGCATGCTGATATTTATATTGCGAAGCCAGCTTATCAGATACACTTTCATTATCAATAGAATGCAATAGTTCGTTAGATATGGTCACGTGTCTGTTCTATGTTATATAAAGCAGTAAGTTGAAGGCATCTAAAGCCATCGCCCAGATCTACCCTTTAATTAACAGGAACAGTAAGATAAATGTCAGAATCAAATTGTTTTTATACCAGCTGATGATTCGTCCTATACTCACTTCGCCTCTCCAGCCTGGAGCCACACCTCCACTCAGTGGCGTAGCTGGAGTTGTAGCCGCCCTGGGTGGTCCCTGAGTTTGCCTCCCCTCTCAATGCACACCAAAAATATTACAAAAAGTCAAAACGTATAGGGAAATAAATTAAAACACTATGTTGTTTATTTTTGAAGTAAAACTTTAATTTCAACATTCTAAAATGTTATTTTTCTTGCTTTTCTGTTAGCAAAATCGTCATTTTGCTAACATGACATTTGCGAAGTCTATTTCATAGTAATGTAAGTAATTCTTAATCAAATTTTATTTAGAAAAACTCCTCTCACAACTAGCAACACTTACTATGAAAGTGTTTTTTTTTAGGTCCACATTGATAGAATTTTCCTCACAGCAATTGTGAGGAAAATTCGCAGTCGTATTACAATATTTGGAAATGAGTTCTCGAGACTGTATTTTAGAATTAACTGCAAAAGTTCAAAAAGGCTCAAAGTGCCGCCCGGGGTGGACCTCCCCCTCCGCAACCCCCCCCCCTAGCTACGTCACTGCCTCCACTACAAATATTATCAAACTGCAATGTGTGCAAAACAAATGCTTGCGAATGATTCTAAACGCCCCATGGTTCGCCAGAAACAATCAACTTCATCAAGATACAAATATTCCTTATATTTTCTCTTTCCTACAATCTTTACCAACAAAGTTCTTCCTAAAGACATCCATACACCCTAACGATCTAGTTCAACAAGCTGTAGCATACGAAGCAACGGATATATTCAAATATAAAAGACCAAAAGCCATTTTAACTTCCTGTAGCGATGCATAATCTCCATGCCCATCCAGGGCGAGCAAACTGCTCATAAAACTCTACTCTCACTGTAGCCGTAACAGATAGCGGGGAATATGAAAAGCTTCTTGCTTCACCCCTAAAGACATTAATGTCATTTGTGTGTGTGGGCGCATGCGTGCAACTTAGTGCAATAACGGGCCAAGTACACGACCAATGTAGATTTGAGCACAGTACTGTCCGACCACAGATGCAAGATCCGCAGCTGGAAATTTGCCAAGAGGAGTCAATTCAAATTCTTTTGAATTGACTCCTCTTTTGAAGGGGAGAAAGGAATAAGGTGATGTAGGAATTCGATACTAACACGCTGAAATCACGTGTTTTATACGTAAAATTTTCCAACTGTTGTATACGCAAAATAATTACCACTTTAAAAACTAGAATTTCCATTAAAAAAAGCTAATTTTCCGACGAATAATAATAAACACTCATCCACAAAACGTATTGATTACCCTATTAGCGGAATGGATTCGCTTTCTTCTGCCATACGCAGAAGTGTCGAAGGGTCTCGCATCTGTGATCGGACAATATCAGGGAATGTTTGGCGCTCTGCGATACTGGTGGAGAGACATTTAAAAGGCACAGCTTTTTGGCCAACCAGTGTATCTCTGCCTCAAAGCGTCGAGCATGTTCAGTGATAAAGGAGAGGTGCGGGGGGGGGGGGGACACCGTTCGCTGTGTGGCTATTCGGTAGGTGTAGCTACGACAAAACAAACTAAATAAAAACTGGTCTCTTATCGTGTGTCGTATACAGAATCGATAGACAGTTCCACCCAATTCTAATATATTTAAGTTGAGACAAATATGGAAAAAGATGTAAATTGGAACAAAAATAAATGATTTGTTACGTGGCCCGAGACACCTAACAAATTGTAAAATCAGGACGGTCCCACGTTAATATTACAAGCCGCCTACTTATCCTGATTGTTCTCAGTTTTTTTTTATTTTTTAATATAAACTATATCCATGAAATGCTGTAAAGCAATCATATGATTAGTATCACCGTGGGATATTGATTAGCTAATTCGGAATCCTGCTCTATAAACTCAACATGGTGCTTTTTTTAAAATTTTTTTTTTACATGTCACTTGAAGTCCATGATGAGTAGGGATGAATTCATGCACTGAATTTTGCAAATTCAGTACCATGATGTAATTCACCAAAATGATAGTGATAAATCATTATCATTTGAACATATTGGTAGAGGTTGTGGTTGCTGGCATTATTATTCTACCTTTCAATCCAACAATCATATATTTCTGATTTTCCTGATCCTAAGATCAGAATTGCTTGTACTGATCTTAGGATCAGGAAACTCTGCTGAAGAATCAAGTTTTGGGAAAGGCAGGCTAATTGCACTTTGATAGAAATAACAATTTAAAAATTCTTCCAGTTTGCTGGCCTGAAGGTTAACCTACCTGTTGTTCAGCGAACAGGCTGTGGGTTAGAATCTCATCTACGACGTGAAGAACCATTATCAGGTGCTTTTCAATCAAATCGTGAGTTAACCGGTCTCATACGGAGGTGGAAGGTTTTTTCCGGGAAACTCGTGTTTTTCGTCCCTCAAAACAGACAAACCAGCCGGAAGAACACATGCAATATACAGAAACAGAACACTTCGGGAATAAGGATTAACCAACCTATTTCGAACACCTGCACGGTGAAATGTGGATCTACCCGTAAGCATAATTCAGGAAGGATTATATGTGAATTCAAAAAAGTCACTTTGGCAATAAAGTATTTGTAAAAGTGGATAAAATATCCATGTTGTTTAAGCAAATTGTTTGTTCACGAAATTAAGTTTTGAAGTTTCGTGACCATATTTATTTTGCCTAATTGGCACCACGACAACAGATATTTTATCTGCTTTTACCTGCTACGAGCTTTTCGACGTATTTCAGTTTCTATACGGCTTCCATATAAAAGTCTGAAACTTCGAGATCCTTTTAGATAAATTAAAGCGATTCTTGTGAGAAATCTTTTTCGAGGTCCTGTGAACATTACCAGTGTTCAAGGAACGAACGTTCTTATAATACCATTTCCAATTGACTATTTCCTTTCTGAAGAAAGAATTCATACAGTAACGAAGATTATACTTTCCCAAATGCTAACTGAAAACGTTGATTCCTTAGTAGTTTCAGTGGCAAACTTAGTTTTCTTGATTGGCGGATGATAAGGATATTTTATCTGCTTTTGTACGTATTAAGATGCTTTATTTCTGATTCTAAGTAATGCATTTTTTTAAAAAAGAAAATGTTTTATTCATATTATTATCTTTATTACATGACACCTTCACGGAGTCCAAGAACTCATCGCGGAAGGACACTTACTCCAATTCGCTACACGCAATTACCATCAACGCCATCTACCGCCTATCACCACCACCATCAACAGTATTTTTTGTCTGTAAACTGCTCTTGTTCAGAAGGTCTGTTTGCCTGTACGCGGGATGAAAGACATGAGTTTCCCGGAGATAAAAAAAAAAAAAAAAAAAAAAACGCTGCTGCCTCGAGATCGGTTAACTCACTTTCAAATGAAAATAAAGAATCCTCTCTCGCCGCGACGAGAATTGAATGTAAGCCTTTTCTTATCGAAGGGCTCAATGTATTTTCGTTTTCTAATTGCGCTACACGACATGCCTCAACAAAGTGAGTAATGGATCCAAAGGAGGGAATAAACAGCTAAATGCCACCCCCACAAATTAGACTACGTGAATTTTTTACATTAAATAAAAAATACATTAATAAATCAATCTTTTGAATAAATATTTTATGAGACAAATTAAGCTTATTTATATTAATAAAAAAGAACCTAATTATTATATTACATGAAGTCCAAAAACTCACTGCGGGTGCGGGATTAATTGTATTAATTAATCGATTAATTCATTAAATTTAAATTAAATAAAAGTAAAATTAATTAATTAAATTTAAATAAAATTAAAATTAATTAATTAAATTTAAATAAAATTAAAATTAATTAATTAAATTCAAATTAAATAAAATTAAAATTAATTAATTCAATTAATTATATTAATTGAAAATAATTTGAAGCCCCAACTGCTTATAGTGTTATAGTTTGAGACCCCTCCCTTCTCCCATACCTCTCCTGAAGGTGTACATCTGTTACTGACACACACACACACTTTTTTGAGCAATTAAACTCATCGGATAGGATACAGAATCCTGTTATTTATTAATTTAATGACAAATTTTATGAGAGGGGGGTCAAAATAATTAAATAATTTTGATGGATGGCCCTATTAAGAATTTTTGAATTAGTTTTTGGAAATTAAAAAAATATTTTTAAAATATTAAATTGTCTACAAAATTCATTTTTTTTCCTAAAAAAAATCATTGTGACATTAAATCATTTTAGATATCTCCTGTGACACTTTCCGAATTCTTTCACCCAATAGGGCAAGAGTGCCATGACTGCTGCTGAGTGAATTTAGAACTGAAAGTAAAAGTAAAGATTAAAACAACTTTATACACAAATTCAACATAACGGCGGAATTTCGATAAAACTTTCGATTTTAAAAAATCTTAAAACTGTACAGGATGTTCTCAAAATATGATTAATGCATGCCGTAAAATAACAATGTTTAGACTGTATATTACTGTATTTTAATATTGTTTTAGTATTTATAGTGCTTAATATAATGTTTGCTCTTACTACCTATAGATGGCATGCAAGAGTTCTGAAAACATTACATAGAAATAAACGCATAAAAATTCTTGGAAACGTTTGTTAGTTAAAAGCTTAAAGTTTATTTCTGATAGGAAGTAAGTTAGTAGAAAAGAAATGTAATCCTATTAACAGAGAAAAGAAAATAACGGTTGGGTAAGTATAAGTACAACTAATAATTCAAGTTTCGTGGTATCTGCTGTACCGATTACAGCTGAAACACCTACCTTGCAAAAGCAATAGCGTCAACTCTGTTTTACGCTGTTGATGCCTTGAAGACAGTTGGAGGCGCGTAAATAAAAATATTCATATAATGTGACAGTCATTTATTTGTAAACATAGCGTATTTCATTATATTTTAAGCACTATGCTAATAATATAAATATTAACTTGTCTTAAATATTTGCCGAATAGCACAATATAATTTGCATTGTTGTTTAGATGCTATATACTTTTTAGGACTGCTTAGAGGTGCCACGTAATAATAATATTTTTTAAAGGCTGTCTTTAATGATACGATTTGGTTTCAAAGTGAATATGGAAGGCCCGCAAATATTAATTAAGTTTTTTTGCAGTAATTTTAAGTAGAAGTAATTTTAAAATAATCGTGTTTTAAGTACTAGTACAGTACTATGTTAATAATGTAAATATTTGCCTAGGCGTAGCAATATATTTTGTGTTGCTATTTAGAATGCTATATCATTTTTAGGACTTGTTGTTATACGGTATCTCCATGGAGATACCCGTATAATAACAGAAGACACATCGCGGGAGATCCAAACATATAGGTTCGTAAGGCTCTCAAATATTAGTTTATTTTTTGCAGTAATTAATCACATATTATGAAAACAAACATTACATTGTGAAAATTCACATGCAACATTTGCGAAAGTATACTTCGTCACTGTGAAAGTGCTGTAACAAACTTACGCAAGTTTGAAAGAATGGTGTCGGTAAGTGACATACTCTATACTAGGATAGTGCAGTGGCTTCGGTAAGTCGCCTACGTATCTTCGCTATTTGTATAACCTTTGACTCGTTCGGTTCCTCTCTCTTTAAATCTCTGTTTTGGAATAAAATAAACATTAGAAAACATAAAATTTTTTCCCTTTGAAAATAAATAATTCATATGTTGAATAAGTTTAATTTTGGTGACTTAAATGTTTCAAGTTCGTTGAATACGTTTTAATTCGTTCGTTGAATAAGGTATGATAAATATATTGTCAATTGTTGATCGTGTTGTTACCTCTCCCCCCCTACGCGAAGACTCCATGAAGGTGCTCGGTTAACAATAATAATAGTGATAAAAGTTTGAAATGACACCGGAGACTTTACGGAACACATTTTATATAATATATTACATTTATATAAAAAGTTGTTGATGGAAATAATATAAATTGTTTGGAATTATAAGTAGAATTCTATATGTTTATTAAGTAATATAGTTATATATACACTATAACAAGGCAGTTTGGGCACTGGCCAACCAAATTGTATATTGCATTGCTGAAACTACATACATTTTGATGATGCAGTGGAAACTGTTATACTGCCTAGTTATATAAGGTGCAGCTGTTTTTGTCAGTGAACCAGGGCAAATACTGAAAAGTCAGCTACTGGAACAACCTCACTAATATTGAACACGAACCCCATCAACATAAAAGCTGCATCAGCAAAAAAAAAGTAATGTTATTATTATTATTAACATCTGACCTCCATGGAGTCAAAGGACTCATTGTGGGAGGCCCATACTCCTTCATGCAAAAAATATCATTGAAACGTGCAGTGAATAGGTTTAAGGCATGGTTCAATGATTTTTTTGAAAAATCTCCTCCACATCAATCTGGTAATAAGTCCTCACCAACTTATATATCTCAATCATACCCACTCTTCTTCCTTTAATCACTAGGCTCTGTAAGTTGCATTCCCTCAATCTTTCCTCATATCTGTATTCCATAGACTCGACACCGAGTCTGCACACAGCAGTCCACATCTGGCCTGACCAAAGCCCCATACAAGGGAACTATAACCTTTTTGCATGCAAATATCTTCTTCATAGCTGCCATAATCCATTGTGATGTTCTTACAATTTTATCATTGTGACCACTAAATTTCAAGTCATTTCATTTCTTCATTAACTGTACACTCTGCATCCCAACCTTGCATATGAAATTTCATGACCTCTCACTCTGGAACATTAAACTGATAGCTCCATTCACATGTCCACTCACGTTGCCAGCCTGGTTGGTCGAATGGTTAGTGTATCCGCTCTCCAGCCAGTAGGCTGTAGGTTTGAATCCTGCCAAGGACATGGATGTTTGGGATTGTCTTACTAACCAATTACCATATGTACTGCTTTTACCTGTATTCTTGTGCAGTATAACCTTTGATGTCTTTGTGCCTTAAAAAATCAAATAAAAAAAAATCGAATCAAATCCACTCATGTTAGTAGAGAAACTAACATAACCGTTGACATAACTGTTGCATAATAAGTACAGAAAGACTAAAATAGGTGAGAACATTCTAAATGATGACTTTTTCAGTTGCTAGAGATGAGGGAAAAGAGGAAGTACTGTAGCAACACTAAACATTATAGTATTCAACAGCTATACTATAGCATTCACTAGTTTGCCAACAAAAACCAAATCTTACAAATTAAAAATGGCAAAATGTGAAGAAAACTTTGACTCATTCAGAAAAGAAGGTGGGGAAATTTTCTATAAATAAAGAAAATAAGGAAAACTTCCTTACTATGAAGACGCTATGAAAACAAGCATGCATTTCTTCTTTTCATCGACTGCTTTTTTTCCATGAAGGCATGCACACGTAGAGGAAAATGTAAGAAAGTTAAATTATGCATAAAAACAAGTTGCTAAGCAAATTATGAAGAGTATTTTGGAGATAATATAGAATACCAGTATTATAAAGATAACAGAAGGGATGAGTCTGCCAACTCCATGGAGGAAATAATAGAATATTTTTGGAGGCTAATAAGAAAGCTTGGAAATGAAGGACTGAAGAGCATAAGGATATTCTGGATGTATAGAGTAAATATTTAAAAAAAAAATTAAGTGAGGAAGGAAGTGATAGAACTTGGTCGAAAATATCTGTATATAATGCAGTTATTAGTATATTTCAATACTTGAAGTAGAAATAGTCATCAGAAATCTGAAATGTGGAATTTCAGATTTCTGATGACTATTGTGGTGGTATAAAAATTTTCAGCCACTGCACTGTATAATGCAGAGAGTTAATAAAAAAAAAGTTGAACAGCAGACAATAGATCTGAACAGTCATTCCATCCAGTTTATGAAAAAAGAGAAATGTAAATGTGAGAATTGTGAGGAAATTTATCTACTTTTTCTACTGAATATTCCAGCAGAGCATATTAAAACTTCCCTGGAACACACTATATAGCTTTCAGCTAAGGTAAAATTGAAGAATAAGCTAGATTTAGGCCAAATAGCAAGTGCTAACAAATTTTTATCATTTTCAAATTCCTCATGTTACATATCAGGAATTTGAAAATGATAAAAATTTGTTTGTTACAAAACTTTATGATAATTAACTACCTGATTAAAGTAGTTAACTATCATAGAATTCTGTATACCACATCATTAGTACCTTCTCTTCATTTTTTTGCCAAATTGCCAAATTTATAATTTTTCAGGACTCCAGTAATGTCAGATCTGACATTTTGGTCTTCGGCAATCTGCATCAATCAACTTAATCTTGGTCTTCTTCTGGGTCTTTTTCCTGGCATCAGACACCTGACCAGGAAAAAGACAGTGTTTTCCCCTCTCTACACATACTTGAATGCTACCAGTATCGTTTTCCTTTCTAATATCTTGATTTTTGACATGATTCTGACAGCATCACTTCCATCTGTTCGCTCCTCAACTTTTTTCAGAGCATGCATATCTGTGGCCTCTAGTCTTTGATCAACTATCATATTTCTCTCCCAATTCTCTCCATAATTTAAAATTGGGTTAAACACTGTTATATATACTAGTTTAGTGGTTTGGCTAATTTTTTGTTTATTCCATATAAATTTCTTTAACTTGCTGCCTAGTATACCATTTTACAGCTGAAGATTATATAGAGTATAATCTTCCATTTATAGCATATAACTTGTAGTTGTGAACAGCTTTTCTTGGGTCCTTATTATATGCCTTTTCCAGATTTTCAAAAGTTATATTCAAGGGATTTTGTTGATTTCTCAGCTCTCTTAAAGTAAAAATCTGATTCTGACAGCCAGTATTTGGCTGTCAGAATCAGAATCCAGTTTGTTTTTTCCAAAGTTTCTTTTTCATAGTTTTTCTTAGTTTCTCCTCAAGTATGTCTACATAAATCTTACCTCTGACACCCAGTAGGGAAATTACTTTGCAATTCTCAAATTCAGATTTATCTTTTTTGGGCACTGTGAATGTTCCATTTCAGTAGTCTAGAATTTGACCTGACAAGGCCATCAGAATTTTGCAGTATAGCCACTATAAACTTTATACATCCATATTTAAGCATTTCTGGGTAAATATTATCTACTCTCCATCTGTCTATCCACATTTCATGTTGCTGAAATGCACCTGATGTGTTTTCTGCCTCAAGTATTATTATGCACTCTGAATACAAGCTGTTGAATTTTTTTCTCCCACTTTTCTGTTATCTTGTTTCATTAAGTCTTTTAAGTTAATTATTACTTTAGACATCCAGAATACCTTTATCTTCAGTTTTATGCCATCTTTACCATATCTGATTCCTGTTACAGTGCAGTTTTCCCCATTTCTTTAATGCTTTTTTTTAATTTTTTTTATTATAAGACTCCATGACATTTTGCCACCTTCATGACATAATAGCTTTTGTATTCTTACCAAAGTCTTCCCATGACGTTTGTTTCAATACTTTTATACATAGCCTAGCTTTATTCCTGAGGGTACTACTGAGTATTAATTAGTACTAATTAGTACTAATTAGCTGTAAGTCCCCTTGGTAAGGGGGGGGGGGACTAGACCCATCCTAGGTTGGATGGATGAAGGGGATATAATGATGAATGTTTGAGTCTACAGTTCACCTCTGCAAGCTCTTAGACTTTGTTTTTATAAACCCGATATATATTTTTCCATTCAGTGTTTTATTCATTTTTCTTATGCTGAAATGTAAACGGTTATTGCTTCCCATTTCCAGTTACTGTGTACCCTATCTTGAACCAGAGGGAATATTTCACAATAACATAGTATGATGTGATTATTAAATACTTAAGGAATTGACAGCGTATACTAGAATATAAATTAAATCAAACTTTAATATATACTTCCAATATTTCGGCAACGTCACATTGCCATCTTCATGGAAACTTAAGATAAACACGTAAAAACGCTGTGCATTTTTATCCTACTTCAAATGGAGATGTTTGTGAATGTCTTCATTGGAAACGTCAAGTATCTTGAAGAAATTTTGTTTCTTGAGCAGAACTTCCTGATTATCTAACCTTTAACCTCATGGTATTAACCTCACGGCACTACACACAGCAAATGAGGAACGAAGCGAGGAAGCTACCGTTTTTTCTAATGTCCTGATGGTGCCCCCTAGCGGGCTATATTAGGCATTCTTGGTCATTGGACTGAAGTTCTTCTGATGTATGTTTCCCAAATTTGGGGCAGTCTCATACATCCAAATTTGTTGAGGTTTGGCATGTTCCTAAGGGCTAAGGCTGATTCTATGAATAGTCTTTCATATTTGAACTTGCTCCGGTGTATTACTGTGGCTTTCTTCCACCTTATTCGAATATCCAGAGCATGGTCTGCAAGCCCAGAGTGGCAGTACTGGTGAAATCGGATGTGGTCCTTGTGTTCTGAGATTCTGATATTCGCTGTCCTGCTTGTATGGCCAAAATAGGACAATTTACAGCTGCAAGGGACCTGGTATACACCAGGTAGGTCTAGGGGAAGTGGTTGGTCTGTAGTGGAGCAGATAAGGGATGCCAATTTTCTATATGGTCTGTAACAAGAGGTCAAGTCAAGTTTTTTTAAGAATTTTGTTGATTTTTTTCCGAGGTGCCCCGAATGTATGGAATGGTGATTGATTTAGAGTAATCTTTGTTGTGAAGGGGGAGGAGGGAGTTGTGGATTACTGGTTTTAGTATTTTTTAGATTTTTTTTTGGGGGGGGGGGTTAGCCATTGGCTGAGAAAGTGTTAAGGATGTGATTTAGTTCAGTGGTTAGGGCTTGTCAGTTGAACAGATTAATTTAGTCCTGTTGAATAGTGTCTTAATAACTCCATATTGTTGTGAGGGGGGGGGGATTGTTGGTGAATGTATCTGCCTGTATGGGTGTATTTTCTATAAACTGAGAAAACCAAGGTTCCATCAGGTTGGTGGGTGACTAGTGTGTCTAGGAAAGGGAGGCTATTGTTTTCTTCTTTTTCCAGGGTGAACTTGATTCTGAGGTGTTGGTTGTTTAAGTGTGTTAAGAAGGAGAGGAGTGTATTCGAGCATGTGGCCAAATTGCGAACACATCATCATCAACGTAGCGAAGCCTATGGTAGGTTTTTGTGGGACAGAGTTTAAGGCTTTCTCTTCAAAAGTCTCCATAAGGAAGTTGGCCAAGGGTGAGGAAAGTGATGAATCCATGACTGTTCCCTCTATCTGTTTGTAGAATTTTCCCTGCCAAACAAAATAGCCCGAGTTCATTGTGAACTGAAATACGGCTGAGATATCGGGAGGAAATTTTGCCTGGATTAGCTCTAAGTGGGACATTTGTGAATAAGGACGTCAAAACTGACCATTATGTCAGTATGTTGGAGTGTAAGGTTTTCTACACTGGCTTTGAAGTGGGCTGAGTTTTTTATGTGTGATGGTGTGCTTATCAGAGTGGAAACCAGATGATCAAATTTATAGTTCATGTAATAAATAATGTGATCAAGGCCCTATACAGTGATAAAACTGCCTTCTTATCATAGCAGCAATGTGCTATGCAGTCTTTGCATAACTAGTATATTAATAAACCAGTAATTACTGGCCTGGTTATGAGTTTGTATCGTACTTCAAGTGGAGATCTTTGTGAATGTCTTCAGATGATCGATCAATGTCACTAACAAGTGCAAAAACCCTTATCCTCCTGTTTATTGGAAACTTCAAGTATCTTGAAGAAATTTTGTTTCTTGAGCAGAACTTCCTGATTATCTAACCTTTAACCTCATGGTATTAATAGTGGGTGGGATCTCCCCCTCTCCCCCCCCACACAAAAAAAGTAAAATTTTATGTAGAAAGCATTCCATTCCTTGATGTTAATTCTGTACCATTGGTTCATGTGCTTTTTGAAATACAGACATTCCAAATGGTGAACTTTTTTGAGTTTTAGTTTCATCTTCTGTTGTGGATTGTCACCTGTCTTCAAAGTATCATTCTGCCCATTGTAATTTCATTATTTTTACATGAATATATGAGCAGCCAGAATGTGTTTGGACTTTTCTCCTTATGCACTCAGGGAAAAGGAAAAGGAAAGGAAAAAAATAATGCAGGATTTTTGTTAGTACATCTTGTTAAAAAAAGTATGAAATTTTTATTTTATTATTTATTTTACAAATAAAAAAATGTAGTAAGGTTTTTCTCAGAGCAGCTGTTTAGAACATTAAAAAATTTAAAAAAATAAAAGGATGAGATGCATACCTTGGCTATGGTAGTTGATGTTACTAATGTTTGATGCTTCATGGCATATTAGATAAAGGCTTTTAATGGGAACAACTGAATAAATTGGAAATAAATTTTGGAAGAATTTAATACAGACAGAATTTTGAGTGGAAAGGATTAAAGGAAGTATGTCCAGAGAGAGAGAGAGAGAGAGAGATCATGATGAAAGCAGACTTAGCTTTTTGTTGTATGCTTAGGTCTGTGGACAAAACAGGAAGAGATAGGATTGGATCTTGTAGATCCAATCCCAGTACTGTCAACAGGGTGTAGCATAGAGGCAGTCTGCCTCACGGCACGGCTTAATAAGGGCACCTGTTCAGCTATATTGTGGTAGGCACCGTAGCAAGTGTGGAAAGAAGTTTTTCTAAGCTTAAAGTGATTAAAAATTATTTACGAACAGCAATGACCCAAGAAAGATTGGTTGGTCTAGCAACTATATCGATAGAGGCAGATATAGCTTATAATTTAAATTTTGATGAGTTTATAAACAGTTTTATTGTGCGATATCCCTGTAGAGCAAACATTTAATTAATATTATTATGTAATCTTTTTGCATTAATGTTTCTCTTGTAATAAAAACAAAATAGCAATTGATGATTTTCTTATATTTTTGTGTTATAATCCATCAGTGGTAATATTTAATTGTTTGCCTCGGGGCACGATGTGATCTGGCGACAGCCCTGTCCAATCCTTAGATCTTTTGCAGAGTTTTTTTCTGTTTTTCCCGCCAAGGTTATGGAGCAATTAGTAAGAAATCCAGCTCTTCTTTCATCAGCACTTTTCTGCCCTTGCTTTAACTTTTTTTTTCACTATAAAGCCATCCCTTTACTACAATTATTCAGAAATCAACCCCAGCTCATTTTCTTCCACGTAAACACCTTCCTACTTTCAAAAACTTATCAATCTTTCTGCTCTTATCAGATATCACTGCAGAATAAGAAGGCAATATAGCCTTCTTACTCTTTGTGATTCAAATATAGTATATATTTGAATCACAACCGTCTAAAGCAAAAATTAATATGTTTAGAGCAGTTATGGGGCACTCATAAATTAAAGATGCCAAGAAATTATATTCTTGGTTTCATCCTTTATCCAAATGTAAGCAAACAAAGTTTGAATGTGAAGTCACTTCATGACTGAGCTACTTGTATATAGAGGCTAATGACTTCATATCACTTGTCTTGAAGTCATTACCCTCTGTATACAAGTAGCCCAGTTGTGAAGTGACTTCATGTTCAAACTTTGTTTGCTTACACTTGGATAAAGGATGAAACCAAGAATATAATTTCTTGGCATCTTTAATTGATAGTATAATCAAGTGAAAAAAACTTTCAAGGGCACTCATATATAATACAAAAAAAGTTTTTTAAGAATTTATAAATTTAAATCAGTATATTAAATTGAGATACTAGCAATATGAAAAGAGAAAAGTGTGTATGTTGACTGAATGGTCTCTCATAAATGAGGCAGACTCTTTTCGTATTGCTAGTATCTCAATTGAATATATTAATGATATGATATGATATTAAAGATTTATTTAATACTATAGAATTATAAGAAAAATAGGAACCTTTTTTATGCATAATTAATATATTAATTTTAATTGTATGCAGTTAGCAAAATCTTGTCTTATAAGAAAATATAAGAAATATATTTTCTTATAAGAAAAATATAAGAAATAAGAATTATAAGAAAAATAGGAACCTTTTTTATGCATAATTAATATATTAATTTTAATTGTATGCAATTAGCAAAATCTTGTTTACTATTTTTTTAGAGGGATGAAATATTAAAATTCCTATTAAGAAAAAAAAACAACCAAAGTTGCTATATGTACTCTGTATACTTTTACTTAGAAAATGCCGAACGATTCATCCCCATTAGTATCAGAAATGGACCTTAGCAAGAATAGGAAGAAAAGGCCATCACTAAGAACTTGCTTTATTGAAGATATAAGTGAAGGCAATGATGAATTTGAAGATGATGAGGTAAATATAATTTTGGTTATGAAAATTCTAATAGACACTCTTTTTCTTTGTTAATATATATTAAATATTACTCATGTTTTTGTTTTAATTGAAAGAAACAAATCTTTAGGCATAGCAAATTAACTGAATTTGATTTTTAAATCAATATTTTGCTTGTTCATCTCTTAACAATTATAAAGGTAAAAATATGCACACAAGCACATGCAGAAAGATGGCACATACAGTAGACTGAGTATTAAATTGTAGTCCTATTGTTTTAAGAAGGCTATTACAATGTGGAAGATATGCCAATTAAAATAATTTAATTCATACTTCAAGCATTTCAACAAAGTCAAATTGGCATTATCATGTAAAAATGTACAGATAGCCACACATGCATACACTACATTGGGTTAGTGACATGGAAGCAGATCAAACAAAGAGGCCTGCAGTCCTAAATAGTACCACATGGCGGGCTAGATTGGGTATTCTTGGCCATTGTTTGGTGGTCTGATGAGGATGAGCATTTCCCAGATTTGAAGCAGCTTCATGCATCCATTTTTGGATAGTTTCTTAAAGCAGAGAAGATTCCAGGAATAGTCTTTTGTATTTATATTTGTTATGAAGACGTAAGGTGGCCTTTGTCCAAGCATGATCTCCAAGTCCAGAGTGGTTGAATGGAGGAACCCGATTAGTCATTATGTTTGGAAATTCTGATGTTGGTCGTTTTGTCAGTTTGGCCATAGGAGGATAGGTTGGGGAGGAGGGGTACCAAATTTTTGTTTGTTCTGTAAGTCTTGGTCACAAGGATATCTTTTTAGGATTTTTGTCAGCTCTTCAGATGTGTCCCAGATATATGGGTTGGTGAATGATTTAATATAATCTGTTCTTGTGGGTGGGTGGGAGGAGAAGAAGGTGGTTTTGGTGTTAAAATTTTTCTGACTTGGTAGGAATTGTAGCCATTGGCTAAGAGGATGTTGTAATGTGATTAAATTCAGTAGTTATCAGAACAATTCAATTTTGCCTTGTTGAATAATGTTTTTATAATTCACTATTGTTGGGAGGCAGGGTGGTATGACTGTTAGTGAATGGTTCTACCTATGTGTGTGTATATGTGGGTTTCTTGTAAACAGAGAAGGCAAAGGATGCCTGAAATTGGCATGGAGAGGCAGACTGTTGTTGTTTTCCTTTTCTAAAGTGAATTGGATCCTGGAATGTGATTATTTCCTGTTTTTGAAAGGTGTTGAAAGCATCAGAACTATGTGACCAAATGAAGAACACATGTACATAGCATAGCAAAACAGTAGGTCAGTGGTGGGTAGAGTTCGAAGATTTCTCTTCAAGGGTCTTTATAAATTGGTTAACTGTGATGGGAGCAAAGAGCAAACAGCCTTGGCTGTCTCCCTCTATTTGTTTGTATATATACAGTAGTCTCTGGAATGTAGAGTATGAAGGGAGATTGAGGGAATGCAAATTCCCGAGTCTAGTGGATAGAAGGACGAGGGGGGGGGGAGGGTCATGATCAAGACATATTAGTGGGTTGTGGATATGGAGGGTAGTGGGTGATTGGAGTGCATTGCATGAAGTGTAATGAGTTGGAGACAACAAATGCATTCAAGTCATGATGAGCTGTGTGTGATGGAAAACCTTCCGTGATGAGTCATTGACACAATGGAGATCTAATGATAATTTCTTTTGCTAAACAAAGTAATCTGAGTTCATGATGGACTGAAACAAGACTGAGGTATTGGGAGAAAATTTTAGTTGGATAAGGTCTAAGGTGTCTTTTAATGGAACATTAGCAAATAGAGAGGAGATGTGAAAACTGATCATTATGCTTATGTGATGGAGGACCAAATGGACACAGTTTTTTTTATGTGTGACAAAGTGTCAAGTATACCAGTAGAGCACTTAGGCTGAGTATTTGCTAATCTGTAGGCAGATGAATCAGTCCTATCCACAGTTGGGTGTAATGGCACATTTTGTTTGTGGATTTTTGGTAGCCCATATATCAGGGTGGTGGGAGAGGGGGGGGAATTTGGAATTGTATAGTTTTCATTTATTAGTAATTTCTACAGGCTAACAGGTGACATTTTTAAGGAACCTGTGAAGGGTTTTGGCTGCCTAAAAGCAACCTCTTCCGTAAGGAATTTGGGGAATTATTACTAGAATTGAAGAGCAACAAAAGAATAATTGTTAGGAAAGTGGATAATGGAAACACTACTGTATGATTAGATAATTATTAGTTGATGATTATTACATGATTATGAACATAAACAAACCTCTCTCTACTTAAGGATCATTCTATCTACTGTCCTTTGAATTCTGTCCACACACAGATCAAAGGATTCCTAGTGTAAGAATAGGATTTGTCAAAGACGCTGAGGTAGTATGCAGAAAGGTTTGGGTGTTATTTATTACTAAAGCTAACTTCTTTTAAGGTATTGATCAACAACAACTCACAAGAACGAAATAAATATAATTTATGAAATTGATATTCTTGTTGGATTTCAAGCCAACATCCTCAGACCTCCAAAACTCTTGTCACAGAACATAGGGCACTACAATTAATTACATGATGATAGTAAGTTAAGTCAGGACTATAAGACCCTACATTGCACACTCTTTCACAAAGGAATAAATGGAAGAAAGATACTAAACAGGAACAATAAATCTGAGATACTATGAGTAATGGAGTTGTTGTCAAATTTACTCATGCCTGCCAAAAACAGCTGTCGATGTCAGAATTGGCAATGAAGTACTTCTTAAACCTGAACAAGCAGGGCTTTATTAATTTATGCAAAATTTTGGATACCATCATTTTAAGATCTCCTTCAACCTAGTGTCCATAGACTGTATTATATCTAAGTGCTAAAGGGATGTTACAATTTGAAATGCTTCTGTAATTACTTGATTGTAGAAATTTTACTTAGTGTTCCATAACATGAATCTTTGTATACCTTGGATACTGGTTCGAAATCCAGCAAAACATCAGCAGCTGAGCATGATGATAAAGAACAATTTTGATATAATGTATTTACATAACAAATCTCAGCAGACTGATGCTATAAAGAAATAAGGCATGCCAGTTTACTGTTGTCCAATGCAGAGTCATGCCTTTTTGGTTGAAAAGATTCCAGATAGTATACAATATTGATGGGATTTTCTTCCGAGAAATTTAGGGTAGGAATTTGCAAGTGATGATGGTGGACACGGCGCGCTGGCCATATGTGTAATGTGTGTGATGCACACAGGCGTCAGGATAGTAAAGGCACCAGAGAGGAGGAAATACTTAAAAAAAAAACGTTTTTATAAAGTGATTTTTTTTATTGGAGGGGCGCCAACTAAAGTTTTGCACATAGGCACCAGACACTACTGGTTATAGGGGCACCAACTAAAGTTTTGCACACAGGCGCCTGACACTACTATTTCAATTTCCTGTCCACCCAGGGGTGGACAGGAAATTGAAATAGAGGGTCCACATTGCTAAAGCAGTAAAACAAAAATCACACTTCCACAGTAACAGCAACAATCATGAATACATTGATGTGTAGAATAAGGACGTTATTTAAGTATAAAGAGCTAATAAGCTTCATTCAAGGACGTTATTGTTTACTATTACATGATTTGATTACATCCTCATCTGTAATGTCCCATTGTTCTTCCAGTTGCATTATGGAGGTGCAACAATTGAATATGATACTAGTTTTGCATATGTTTTTTTTTTTTCATTATATCATCATCATCAAATTCCTGTCATGTACCCTCAAGGGGTGTACAGGATATGATAGTACTACATGAAAAATTTACATCATTATTAACTTCCTATCTATAATTTTCCTCCAGATCAGTCTGTTACTTGTCAAGACCTCAATATTATCAGATCTTATATTTCTGTTGTCTAAGGCAGCGCTTCCCAAACTGTGGGTCGTAGGTTTTGTTGAGGGGGCCATGAAATATTGAAAACAAATTTAAAATGTTTTAAGACTAAGTAGATTTTTTTATCTTAAAAGAAATGTATTTAATTTTTATTATTCATTATTTATTTTTTGTTATTTTTTATATTTTAATGGAAAAAAATCACACAATGGTGTGGGTTCACAAATTTTGCTTCCTGCGTATTTCGGCGCTTAATGAATATTAGTAAATATATGCTTATTCATATAAGCTTCATTTCAAAGCAAAAATCTAAGAATTGCAGTTTGAAATATTTCGCCTGATATTGACTTTTTGTGTAGCAATATTGAAACACATCCATCACATTAAATTGTTATTAAACTTCTTTTATGTTTTTAATTCTTTCTTTATTACTAATCATTTTACGTTTCATGTGCTTGTACTGCAAATGTACAATAACAATATATCTGTCTACATAAAAATATGAGATAATGTGCCATGTATGTAAGATGCTAAAAATGTAATATTTGCATTTGATTTTTGCAATATTTGCTGTGTATGTTTTGTATTGAATATAAATACAATAAATATTATAATAATACATGTCTATATTACGATTTTTTTCCGAGGGGGACCGTGAAATATTTTAATTTTCTCAAAGGGGGCCCCTGACATCCAGAAGGTTGGGAAGCACTGGTCTAAGGCACTTTATACCGTATCAATTCACCTATATCTTGGTCTTCCTCTGGGTCATTTTCCTGCCAACCTGGCAGAGAACACTTGTCTTGCTAATCTTTCCTCGCCCAATCTGTTCAAGTGACCATACCACCTAAGATTAGCTCTGCTAACGCATTCCTGGATGCTGACAATGTGAAGTTCTTTCCTAATATCCTTGATTTTAATATTGCCATTGATGCCATCTGTTCACGCTTCTAATCTTTCTCTGGATTCTCATATCTGCAGTCTCTAGTCTTTGGTCCAGTGTTTTACTTCTGACCCAGCTCTTAGATCCATAAGTTAAAACTGGTTTGAAACACTGTCTTGTATACAGCTAATTTAGTGTTCCGACTAATTTCTCTCTTATTCCATATGAATTTCTCATTATAATATAATATTAAATTGTTACCCTACTACTTGTTAGTGTGTATGTACTATGAGAATTTGTGAACTGATGATGCTGGTTTGAAATACAGAAAAATATTAGGAGCTAAAAAAAAATCTCATTTATTTTGTTCTTGTGATAAGTTTAATAGCTAAACTTAAGATGAGTAACTGTCTTAATATTGCACGTTTCATGGAGGGTAATAAATACTTCTCGGGGGAAGGGTGGGAGATTTGCTTAGTAAATAGTTGAAGTCAGCTGCTCTCAAATATACAATAAAAAAGTTTTGCAACAAATAATTTTATGAATAAACCTGCATAATCTGAGGTGATGTCAGGTGAGGTAGAGTTCTAATCTAGTACTGTACATTCTCCAGTATACTGATAAGAAAAAAAAAAAAAAAGAAAAAAAAAGAAAGATTTTTAGTTACATTATACACATTTTTTTGAATTCAGAATGAATAATCTTTATTAGGCATGTTTGAGAAATTTTTATAAAATAAAAATAACAAAACCATATGCTAGTAACTTTTAATAATTAATATCTTAGCTGGTGTGCATTAACTAGTTGCTATTTACCACTCGTGGTTTTGTTTAATGGAAAGTGAGGGGAAAGAAATGCCTTGGGAATAAGTAACTAAATTTTAATTAGTGAGTCATATATTTAATTTTACCACCAAGAATTCTTCATTGCTATACAGTTAAGAATATGTACATGCCAGTGCAAAGAAGAAAGCAAAAAAAAAAAAAAAAACAATAGACTTAATTCTATAGTCCTAATTGGAAATCCTATAGGACAGTGAAAAGTGATTTTGATTAGAATTATAGGATTACAGTAGGTCTGGAAATCAGGCTAATTCTGTGCAAATCCTCCTGTAAAGCCACAGCAGCTCTACTCCTAATATTAGTAAAGCAAAACTAGTAAAAACCAGAAGATTGAAAGTTCAATTAAAGGAAGCTTCACTTATAAGAGAAGTTATACTATTATCTGGTCAAGTCAACATTGGATTATGGCTCACATCTGTATTCTCCCAGATTTTTAGTGAATATCAAGAGTTCATGAAGAAGAAAGTGAATTAGGAAAAAACACAAGAAATTAATTTTTATTGCAACAATTTAAATTGATTGACTGTTGAATCCATATATGCAGATTTAGTAGTAAATTTAACTAGAGTCCTTGTTTGCTGTGTGGCATATAATGGAATGGGTTGCCTTTGGTGATGATAGTGTTTTTTTTTTTGTTTTTTTTTCAGAGAATGAGTTTAAGGGAAACTGTGATAGGTATTGTGTGCTCTTAAGAAAACCTCTCATAGTCTTCAGACTCTATGAAGATACTTGTACACTGGTATCAAAAAGCTAAGGATGAACTACATTTTTACCTCTATATGAAAAAACAGACAAATGTGGACATAAATTTATTGCCAGCATACTAATAAATTATATTACAAAAAATGTGTTAATTTGCACATTAAATTACAATACGATTTTGGCAAAAGCTACAAATTTCCTAAGGATGTAGTTAAGGAATTAATGTACAGTGCTTACAGAAAACTATGTGAAGAGACATTTCAGTATGGAATATGTCTGCTCCAAGCTGCAATGCAGTTCTCACAATGTTGTACTATCATGCTTAGCACTAAGTGATTCAGGAGTTGTTGAGGCAAACTTGCCCACTTCTCCTTCAGAGCAAGGATAAGGCATTGTTTGTTTTTTGGAGAGGCATTTTGAGCAGTAATGCATCTCCCTATTGCATCTCCCAAACGTGTTCTATGGGATTGAGATCTGGGGGAGCAAGGTGGCCACTTGATTGATTAATATCTTTGGTCTCTAGTTTCCACTGCTTTTGTACAATGCGGTGTGGCATCGTCATCTAGAAAAATGAATTCTTCACGTATAGCACCGTGGAACAGTCAAACACGATGTTGAAAAACTTTGTGGCAATATTGTTCATCAGTCATACTCCCTTTTTTCCAGCACTTTTAGCTTGGCTCATCCATTAAGCATAATGCCTTCCCCCATGCCATTACCCCAGCACCACCTTATCTATCCCTTTCAAGAATATTTTTACAGTAAGCAGTACCACTTTCATGCCAGCTCAAGTGTTGTCTAGAATAGGAGGAAAGACTAAAATAACTCTCATCTGTAAAGAGTACATTAGCCCATTGGTGTCTTGTCCAATTTTTATGGATACACCACCACTGAAAATGTCACATATTCTATGATGAGGTGTGGATAAAGGGATGCAGACTGTAGGCCTTCAGGCATATAGGCCTACTTGTTGCATGTGTCTTGCCACAGTTTGTTGAGATATCCATGTACCTGTTCTTGAATGGGGCCAATTTGCAAGTTGACCTGCTATGGTGCATCGATTACATTTTCCTATAATAACCAAAAATCTGTTTTCATGCTCCATGGCAAAGTGAGGATGACCTCTTAGCAAATGTCTCAAACACATTCCATTGAAATGCTGCCTAGGACCTGGATACAATGCTATGTGAGATTCTACAAATCAGATTGTTTCAAATCATCTACATGATTTGAGACATTACAAGACATCCAAGTTTACGACTTTATTTGTTCATGAAAAGAGCTTTCTTCAAACACAATTTGCTTATCGCAATCTTTTACCTTTTTTTCCCCTGTTGAGTGCTACCACATGATCCCTTTGTGTGCGATTCAAAAATTTTGAATGTGTACCCACTTTCTACTTGAAATCATTAGTTATACGAATTGCCCCAACTGATTTGTTTAATTTGAGGTTGTAATCTTCAGAAATAGTGTTTGTCCTTAGGTTTTGTATACCAGTGTATAATAATGATAATTTAGCAATTTAAACATGTTGGTATTGTAATTCTGTTTGTAGGTAGATATGTATGTACAAACAAGAAATAAATATATAAAATATAAAACAGAATATGCAAGAAAATGGAGAGGGAGAAAATCAGTTATGTGTGTCTGTACACAATCTGACTTATTTGTAGGATGGTGAAGCTCCTGTTATGCATATCAGTTTGGCAATGATGATTAATTAGTATGTGGTTCGCCTTTTTTTTAAAACAAAACACTTAGTTGATGCCTTAGGGTGTGGGATTAGCTTCTCTCTGGGTACTCCAGTTTCCCCTTCGCAAACATAAAACTGATATTGAGCATATATTTGATAACAGTATTATTAAGTGTACTGTAACTGTAAAACGTCACACCATTGCTGCCATCGTCGATGGACTTACTTCTCCTGGTGGAAGGCTAATAATAAAGATGATGATATATTATTTTTATGGCTATTTAGCCCATTTTGTTTAGGAGTATCCCTTTTTTATAATGTCATTGGCTTTTTACTCAAATTTTAGGGCATTACTTTTTGTTTTATATGGACAGATATATGAAGAATATATTGGAAGGAAAAAAAATATGTATAGGAAGAAAAAACCTGACATACCTTTGTGGGATGTTGCTGGCTGTCTTCTTTTTCAGTATATTGATATACATTCATCCTGGCATAGCGATATACATTCATTATTGAAGGAAGGAAGTATGACTGAACATAAGGGGGAGGTTGGAAAAGTGGAGTCTGAGAGATGTGGGAAAATTATCGGCGAGGCAAGAGGCATGTGAACTTTTTTTGTAAAACCCAGGTTTTTTTAAATATTCTTTAAATTACTAAAGGTGGGCAGAGAATACTAAGGGTGAACATAGAAATTTTTGGGGAAGGAGAACGATATTATGGGATAAGATCAAGGGTGGGAGAATGGGGTCTGAGCCGTTTTAACAGTACATTGTCTTTGGAGCTCATGGGGGGAAGTGGAGGCTGTGTCATGCTGGTTTGGTGTTTCTGTCTTTGGTGTATCTAGGAATTTTCCCAGAAATAATACCTATGATGATATACACTTTCTTAACTAAAACACAATTATAGGGTTTTTGCCCATGAATGTAGAATCACTCTGATCACTTGTGGACCTTCTATTTTTTGCTAATACCATACATTTCCTTATTATAGAGCAAGTGTAAAAAGACCTATATTCATTCTTCCAATTACAGGAAAATGAATGCAACTTGCAAAGTTTGTGCTCTATAAATATGCCAGCAATTCTTTTGGAAGTTATTTTGACCTTGTGCAATGAATGATGTATACATAGAGCTAACAATATTTCAGAGGAAGAGTTGGATGTCATTTGGGAAACAGTCTGCATGTGCTATTGTGCAGCACATGCAGATTTTGTACTATTGTGCAGTTAAACATTTCCAAGTGCATAATTGGAAACATGCTTAAGAAATGGAATATCACAGGTAACACTGCACCCAGGATACAAATGATCTGGATTAATTCAGATAATACTCCTTGAGAAAAGGCATATTTATGATCTCATCTTACCATCAGACTCATACAATTTGTGGTTGAAGATATGAGCAGCAATAAGCAATTCATAAATATTTCCATAACATTTAGACAGCTTGCATATCATGAAAGTTTATGAAAGAACTGTAGCTCGCAAGCCTTTATTTCCAACAGCAAACACACAATGTTGTGTGCTGTTGGAAACATTCGGAAAAATTGGTAAGGATTTAAACTCTGGTACAATAAGTAATTCTAACTTGCTCTTTGCCATGTGATGGATGTTTGAATAAGGAGGATGTCTGCAGAATGATTTTTACTTGAGCGAAAATCATTCTGCAGGATTTGATGCAGGATTGCATCTAGATATATACTGATTCAGTCCTCTAAACACAGTGCATGTGGTCATGACTGCTGGTGTCTTATGTTAATTTCTGGACAGTTCAAAATGGAATGTCACAGGTATGTGACATGTGAATGGAATGTCCTGCATTGTAGCACATTTATGGTACTAGCCCTTAGATCTTCCATCATAATAACACTTCATATCTGATAGTAGCATGGACAAATGATTTGAAGAGAATTACGTTGGTGCATTGCAGTGGAATGAAATATAGTGCAGAATTAGGGCATTGCCAAGATGTTATTCATTATTGGAACTCAATGCTTCAGAGGAAGATTGACTGTAATACTGTAACATATTCTTTTATTCTTTATTACTAATTAGTAGTGTGCGCTTTCTCTCTTGTAACCTTTCTCACTTACTCTACTGCATATTATATTTATCCACCTTCCGTATTTACTAGTCGTATGCCTATGAACACGGGAAAATTTATTTGTTAGACTGCACCATCCAATATATCAATATTCGGCATATGACTCGATAAAATGTCTGGTAGATCTCTCTCTCTCTTACTAGCGTAAATTCCTTTTTATTTTAAGTAATTAATTTTAATTACTTAAAAACCATGACTGGTTATGTCAACAAAGTTTACATAACCAGCCATGGTTTTTAAGTAATTAAACTGCGCTTTTAATGTCTAAGTCGTTTCCTTCTCACAAGTCCGATTATTTTTAGAAACAGTGCATTGTAAAACAAAGGATCAGGCAGCACTCTTTTAACAAATAATTAAAATACATTTATTTACATTAATATGAAACATACACGAATCTACCCATCTATAAAATCTTTAGCATAAAATTAGAACCCTTTTACTTCAACACTAAATAATCTCTTTAACTCCAAAACTTATTTACTCTCTGCTTACAAATTCAACTTATTAAACTTCTAGTTTACTCATAAAGAGGTTAGCTAACTCTGCTAAGTTATTTGTACAAATTTCATATCAACTTCTAACATGCCAATTGACTCTCATATGGACACTTCTTATTTCTATTAAACTAATTCTTAACAGTCCATATATAACATATCTCCTAGATTATAAGAGAAAATGTACAAAAAGGATGGAACTTACAGAGGCTATGTCACACATTCAGTCAAGAGTCTTACACTGAAGTCTTTCTGGCATTTCTTTCATCTCAGATCTTAAGCTTCCTTCAGGAGTGTCTTGCTTCAGCGGTATCACGTCGGGATATTGGCAGGCTTTTGGACTGCAATCTGTGGTACTAGAATAGCACATGCAAGAGGTTTCAGCATATGCAAATTCTCCTCTGAATCCTACTTTGGGAACTTCTGCTGCCACTTCTGCTACTAATTGCTGACTTCTCTGCTTCTAACTGTGGACACTTCTGCTACTAATTGCCGATGACTATGCCTCTAACTTCTGACGACTGTAACTGCCGCCAACTGGCTCTGACTTTCTTTGGTAACACTGGACACTGGTAACAGCGCTTCGCCTTGCTCTCGGCAAGGCAAAGCGCTGTTACCAGTGTCCAGATCCAGTTGTCGGCAACTGGACCTGGACTGTCCTGCTTAGTAACTGAGGCCTTGCCTCTCCTCTTTCTCTGCTGCCAATGCTCTGGTTCCGACCTCCTCTGGTTCTGACTGTCCTCTGTTGTGGTTCCGACTGCCTCTCCTTGCGAACGACTGGAATCCCCTTATGCTCGACTCAGCCCCTTTTTATTTTGCGATCTCAGGACCTTGCACTAAGGGTAGTAAACCCCGAAGAATTCGGCATGACTCTTTTATATTCTTTTAAGTTCGACCTGCTCTTTGTTCTCCTCCGTGCACTCTTTTGATCGTATTTTGCCGGGCAGCGGAAACTTCTCTAAACCTAGAGGCCCTCTTTGATATTTTCCTTGTCTCGTCGGGCAGTGGAAACTTCTCTAAAACTAGCTTTGAAGGTGTTCATGCTCAGAGCTTGCAAATAACTTTCTCATACACATAACTGTAAACAACTATATACAAAATTCCGATGGCAAAGCATTGCCTTTGTTTTTGACGTTAAAACAGTAAATACAGTCACTTCCCATAGGGTTAATTACATTAATATTTAGCAAAATATACATAAAAACAAACAAGATTATTTACAGTTCTCATATGACTTGACCTATGTAAAAATCGATGTAAAGCGCTTTGGTATTTTTAAGCTACATCGAATTATATAATACAACTATAATTTCTGCAGAATTCAGTAGAAAGTTTACAAGGCATTGAAGCAGCTATTGTTGCCCAAGGTGGGATGTTGTTAATTTTTTTGAAGAAAAACATTTTGTTTATGTTTGCATATGTCTGCAGGCTTTTGGTAGGATAGCACGATGGAACTGTTTTTCCATGCATGAAGTATCTAGTGCTTTTTAAGTTAATTTAATTTATATTTCTTTCCTCCCCCTGCTTTGAAAAACATAAAATCCTATTCCCTTACTCTTTAAAATTTATTTATATTTGCAATTAATTTTCTTTTAATTTCAAAATGAATAGGGGGAGAAAGTAAAATCAAAGCCAAGAGAATTTATGAAGAAATAATGAGTTTGATTTTCACTTGCTTCTTCTTCTTCTTCCCATCCAATTTATTATTTGCTTCATCTGTTATCAGTGTGAGCATTGAGGCTGTTTGCTTGTTATAAGATCGCTTTAGATTGTTTAATAATAATAATGGATAACAGAAGCTTGATGCCAGTAGTTTTTAATTGTGGTTTTTAAATGCAAAATTATAATATTGAATGTGTTTTTTTAAAACTATATCTGCTTCTACCTGAGATATTGAAGAGGCCCTTATCCCTTTTGGGGATAGATATGCTCTGTCTGCTGATTAAAAGCCACTGAAAATTTAGGTATGCCGTATTTATAAATTGAATATGGATTATATGATAGTAGACGTTACAAGTAGCATCATGAAATTAATATTTATGAAATAATATGTTAGGATTTTTCATACTAAGTTTTAGACAAATATGAATTCAAAGTTTGAAACACAAAAACAATAAAAAAAAATCCTGAGCTATTTATAGTTTAGTCATTACAGAGGATGCCTTTTGGTTGGAAAGACTTGCAGCCCTTTTAAGAACATTTTCAAGTAAAGGCAAGTTACATAATCTCAAGTGGAAGGATTTTTTCCTTGGGAAACTTGCTTTTATCATCTCCCAAGACAGACTGATCAGAGAATATATACAATTCACATACATGCAGACTCTGCAGATAGAATTAATTGCTCTGTCATGGAATTAATTAGGTTTATATAAGGCTAAGTTAAACTCTGCTGAAATATTGCATTTCAGAAATATATACTGTAGGTGTATTATCATGAGAAATGAAGTCGAGTAGACAGTGCAATCGTTATCTTAAAGAGATGCTTTTGTTTGTTATAAGTAGTATAGTTACGTAATGCATACTGAGTTGCATGAGTTTCTCTAGCCAATGTTAAAACATCATTAAATCTCAGCAAGGAAAGCATTTTTTCTATCAATTTTTGCTGCCTATATCTAATTTATTTTAAAATAGGAACTTCCTTGTAGTGGAACTGTCATACCACGAATGGTTCGAATACCATCTGCGACTCGAACCTTTCTTAAGGACTTTTTCGACTGAAAATGAGTTAGCTAGTCCCATTGACTTCACGGTTTTTTTTTTTTTTTTTTTCATTTTGGAACATCTGGATAACATGGAATTAGCAGACATAATACACAATGTTGGTCATTTTATTGTGTCTGCTAATTGCATGTTATCATGAGTTAGTCATCTAGTCACACAATTAGCCAAAAGGCTTGTTTAGAATTTGGGAACCACTTGCTTTGGGGAAGGGTTAAAGTTTTCGAAAGTTCTGATGATGGTGTTCATGGGCCCAGCAAAAATTCATCTCAGCCGTGGAAGGGTGCAAGAGTCATAGTTGAGCCAGTGCTTTGGGATCCAAATAATCATATCTTAAATACATGTTTAACTCATAAAGATGCATTATTTTTATGTCATTCTCACCCACGAAAGGCCATAACTGTGTAGTTCATTATTAGTGCTTGGGTAGACTAAGGATTAGATAATCCAGTATAAACCTTGTTCAAGAGGCCAAACATGGATTTGATTGGTAGTTATACAATGGGATGCAAGAACATTGTCACTTCAAGACTTTCATAAATTTTCAGGCCACAGTGGGATTTGAACACATACTCTGTTGGTTGGAGGGTGCTAAACCAGCAGGTTTGTAAATTGCTGTTTATAGCGAGAAATATATTTTGAATGGGGTAGCTGTGATAGCGTTTTCTAAGAGGAGTGTCAAAGTTGAAAAATATATATATATATATGGGTGTGTATTTCGTTTTTTTTTTTTTTTAAGGCGTGCAGGAGTATTGGTGGTTATCAAGCAAAACATGAATATAACTTTATTTGTTTGGGTTATTGTAAATTTATTTATTTTCAAGATATTTTGTTTTCTTTTCCAATTTTTACTGTTTTCCTTTCCAATTTTTACTGTTTTCTTATCTCACATCAGTGCATAAGCATCTTGAGCAAAGCTTTTATGGATGGCCGAATTTTGATGAAATTCAGTATTTATAATCTTCACTAAAATTGACTACCAAATTACAGTAATGCAAACTGACGTGATGTGCTTCAGATTTATACCAAACTGCGATACAATTGAAGTCACTTTGTGACGATGAATGACTTCCATGAATTGTATGCAACCTATGCATGATGAATTCGTAATGACATATCTTTAATTATTTTATGATTTTCTAGTGCCTTTTATTTATCCAGGGAAATAGATCGAATTCTTAACCATGACTTTTAGAAATTGCTAGACACCCTTCGTTTCCACTATTTATTCGTAGATATACGATTGACCAACCTTTGCTAACAAAGGTTGGTCGATTGGTAGAGCCTCTGCTACTAATGCCTCAAGCAAAAAGTTGAGCATGTTTGAGCACGGTTAGTAGTTGGAAGGAGTAAATCGTTCGATGCTGTTGGCACACTCTCCCTCGATGAGTCTTTGGACTCCCTGGAGGTGTCACATAATAATAATAATATCAATGATTGTGACTTACAGGTGACAATGATACTCAAGAAAACTGCTGCCTTTCGTGTATTATAGTCTAATTGGTATTATTATTATTATGTGACACCTCCAGGGAGTCCCAAGACTCATCGAGGAAGAGTGTGCCAACAGCATTGAACGATTGGCACTCCTTCCAACTACTAACCGTGCTCAAACTTGCTTAACTTTTTGCTTGAGGCGTTAGTAGCAGAGGCTCTACCAATAGACCAACCTTTGCTTTTTTTTTTTTTTTTTGAAAATGATTTTTTTTTTTATGAAATAGTTTCCAGAAGAAAAAGGCCCTGCTTGCCTGTGATCAAGATCGATTGACTTGGAAAAGGGACGGAACTCAGGTCTAAAAAAAAGCTTTTCTAATCGGCAACTAGAATATAAACTATAACCTATAACTATATGGGCGGTAAACGGCATTGGTGTGGTTGAGATTATTTGTAGCTGATGGAGACAGAGAGCTGTAGAGTAGGTGCCCTCCCTCGATGAGTCTTGGGACTCCCTGGAGGTGTCACGTAATAATAATAACGGTCTTTCTTCAAGCGTTATGTAATTTACCGAGCTACACTTGACAGCATGGAACCTGCTTATATTCGTTGCATGTCAAAACGGGAATGAGGTTATCGGCTGTCATCACTGTGCTCGCCTCATTCACGAAATAAATAAAAGAAATTGGGGGAAGATAGTGGTCAGTGGGGATTGACTGATTTTGATTACGGGTATAGATTCCAGATTTTTTTTATTTTTTATTATTTTATTTATTTTATTTTTTTTGGAGGTGGGGGGTGATTTCACGTGTAGGTCTGTTCACTAGGCAGACTAGAATCTGGTAGCCTTCCATCCTTTGATTTGATTATCCTCTGGTTTCTTCTCTTCATATTTTCTCACTAGTTCTGAAGTTCCTCAGGACGCTCGCTGCTTTTTCTCACGCTCTTATTCCTATACATAAATAACCTTCTCTCACTGAGCTCAGAATTCAGTCCATAGTTTTGCTGATCGCAGTATAGTCCACTCCTGTTTTTTTCATTTGCCAACTTATATAGTGCTCAAACGCCCTCTGCTCCAAGATCTATCATAATTAATGCTTTAAAACTGATCTTGAAATTTGAATTGATTTTTATATATAAACTATGTTTCCGGTTTTGTTATTTTTTTAATGAAGACCACTCGTCACTGGGACACATTCTGGTGAACTTCAGTGTTGTTGGAGCACACCTCTGTTTTAGTTTTCGTAAGAAAGATCTCGCTGCGTTTCTGCTTATCTACTTAGATCTCCAGACAGGATCGGATTTTTCTTCATGGGATGTCTTGCACCTCTGGCCTTTCCTGCACAGACATCAATGAGCTCTTTAGCCTCCAATGAATTAGACGCCGTTTGTGACACTGCTTCATATCTGTGGAGCTGTAGGCACTTTATTCATCGCCCGGACTCAATATCGAAAAGAGAGAGCAATCTGGTTGTTCCACCCCCACCCCCCCAATTCTCGATGGCTTGCTTCAGTTGCTATCTCATACACGTTCCATTTCTGTCTTATGCCTATGGCCACTGCTCTGCTGGAATAGGTGAGCTTGTTCCTATTATTTTCAATTTCCTATAAGATCGCGGAAGGTAACATTGTTCTGTATTCCACACGTTCTTAACATTTTTTTTTATCCGCTACCTCTTCTCAACAGATAAAATTATTAGCGACCCCTAACAGTACTGGTTAAGTTATTTTTTTTTTAATATATTCTAGTGCCAGTTTTTTAGCAGTTTTAAATAAAATGAGAAATATAAATAATGAACATAATTATATTTAATATTATAATTAAATGTTTATAGTTTACAAACTTTACATATGCAGATAAAAATAAAACCTATAAAAGGTAGAATGAAATGTTGTAATGTATAATAATTTCAATAGTTCTATAATAAATATTTAATTTACTCGCGTCTATTAATGCTTGCTGCAAACCCCAGAGGGGTCACAACCTTCGAGCTTCCCGAACTGATTTCTTGCCCTCCTCTTTCATTCTGTCTACTTTTATCCTTTGAAACAAACTTCCTTTCAATGTTGGCAACCTTCAACTACTTTCTCCTCCCCACACCGTTGCGCTGTAGGTTTGCCCATTTCTCGTCGGGTGTGTGAATTCGATATTTTAAAAAGTGAAAAGACAAACTGGATTAGAATATGAAACATCATTTTTATGATTCCTTTGAACCGTTTCTATATTTCAACATTATGGTGCGGTGTTTATCATTTTGAAGAACCTTTACAAGGGCCTTTTTTTTTATGAAAATGAATTAGCCACTCTCGTATGGAGGCGGCAAGGTTTTCCCTGGAAATTTTGTTTTTTTCATCTCGCAGAAAAGACAAATCGACCAGAACGAACCCAATTAACAGGCATAACACACACAGCCTCATAGTCTTAGTTGCTTCTGCCATAACTGTAGATAACTTATATCTGATGTTGATTCCCCTCTCTCTGCTTCTGCTTTGCTCTCCCACTACTCCAAATGGAGCAGTGGAATAACCCATGTTTGATTTTCAATTTACTATGAGCAGAGAGTGAGGCAATAGGCATCAAAGAAGTTATGTCTAAATTAGATTCACTGCTTGTTTGTAACGCACAGTATTGATTCTAGTTTTGGTACGTATTTTGAATTACCTATTCCATAAAAAAAAAAAATCACTTGACTTTTTGAGGTGCATTTATCATAACGGTTATTAAATATTGCATTTTTGGCGCCTGCATTTCTAACACGTGTCACGTCGACAGCATCATTTCACAGTTGTGTTCTTGATTTTTATTATTCATAACTCTTCACAGGTGCTACTGGTATAGGTAACTCCAGCTCTAAAAATAGCCTTCTCATTCTCATGGCATGTCTAGAACATCACGTAATAAAAAGCGTGATGAGATTCCACGTTCAAGCGTGTGAAAGAGCATCACATTCTCATCATCTCAGAAAATTAACGACTGCACCAACTGAAGGATATGTTGAGAGTATGTAGTGTAGTGTATGAGTTAGAAGCGCTTTATCCACCATAATTTACTTTCGTTCCCCAAGGTGAATTCTGTCAAGTATCATGGGCCTTGCCAGAATTTTCTTATTCCTTTCACGCCACATAAGAGTGAACAGTGACGTGACAAGAAATTTTAGTCTATTTTATTAGTTTACCATATTTTCATCACAATAGACGATATATGTGGTAATATTAAATTAAGGTTAGGTTTTAGTTTATTGTTGGTCCAAATTTTTACTACCATTATTTGGAAATCGCTAACAATAATCGGGAAAATTGTCTCTCGCGAAAAGTTGTATAGAAGATCACACGCCGAAGATAATTACTTTAACTTACACCTCAATGAAGTGTGTTATCGTCCATGTAATCCACTCTGTCATGGTGTTATTAACGAGCTATCTAAACTATATTCTGCTTAATGTATAGTAATTAATATATTCCCGAAGTTAATCTTTTGAGAATCTACTACTCACACTTGTTTGACAGTTGGTAGAACAAATTATTTATGATAGAAGGAAGTTTGATCACCTTTTATGTTGCCCTTTTTAGAACTTGAATCCTTTTTTTTTTTTTATCATCGCAGTTTAGTGTTCCTTAGCGTAACATAATCATCGCTTGTGTCGATGTCGATGTGGATATTAAATAGTATAATAAGTGATTTCTTGGCCTATGTAGTACTGTTGCTGTCGCTCAAAACGACATAATTATATGTCATAATTATATGACATAATTACTGACGTGAGGTCAACATTGTGCTGAAGCATTATGTCTGCACAGTTAGTAGAGAATATAACTAGAAATAATAAAACTCGTACTTTTTTAAACTGTAGATATTTAACTCTTTTTTTTTTTTTTTTAAATGTCAGTCACTCATGAATGGTCGTAAACTGTAGTGCATTGCATTAATACCGTGGATTGGTAATGGGTTACATAATCCAGAAATTATGGTCTACAGAACAAATCGGGGACATTTTCAAGTCACTTCAGGTCTCTTGTAAGCAAGATCGTTGTTCCGGGGGAGAATTCATCCCTTACTTAAAAATATTAACAAATTTTCATGCCACGGTGGGATTCGAACCCATATCCTACTGAATAAAGACACTTTTTTGAAACTTTCTTGTTAGTTCGAAGCGTGCTACAAAAATAAATCTTTCATACACGGTGTGCTCGTTAAGTAATGAGACAACAATTATATCAAAACAAAGAACTATATTTGTAATTGTCGTTTACACAGATTCAAAATAATCTCCCCCCAACTCCACACAACGTTTACATCTGTCGCACAGGTGTTCGAAGGCACTTTGGAAGACCTGAACGGGAACCTACTTAAGTGTGTGGGTCACGCCGCGTTGGATGGCATCATGTCGTTGAAGCGCTCCCCTTTCATGGCACTCTTCATCTTTGGGAAGAGGAAAAAGTCTGCGGGAGTCAAATCTGGCAAATGGGGGGGGGGGGAGATGTTCGATCAAACATATCGACTTCGAAGCGCAGAAACTGCTTCACAGGCGGCACACAGTGTGCTGGCGCGTTGTCGTGCCCGCGCACACTGCAACAGAAACCAATTGGTGGTGTGGAACAGTTCTTTCTTGACGCATCGCATGAGGGTGTACAGACGTCGCATTACTCCTAAATAATACTGACCGTTCACTGTGGTATCCTCAGGAACAAATTCATAGTGGATAATTCCAGCATCGAAAAACAACAACAACAAAAACAATGACCATTGGCTTGACAGGTGAGCTTTGCAACTAGACTTTCTTCTGCCAGGAAGAAGACGTTCAACTCCATTGCATGCTCTGGCGTTTTGTTTCCGAATCAAACTGAAAACACCACCTTTCATCACTGGCAATTCTTGCAACACACCACGATCAACTGCGTGATGAAATTTTGACAACATGCAACCCGGTGCTCTCTCTGTTCGTGTGTGTCCGTGTGTGCGGCAGAAATCTCGAACAAGTCTTCCTCGTGTGCAAATCTCTAAGATTAATCTGGCCTTTTATTTTTATTTATTTATTTATATGATTACCACCCACGAACGGTTATGACTGTAGTGCACGTACCGTGGATAGGCAAAGGATCCCCCCCCCCTTTTTTTTTGTATTTTATTTATTTTGTTTTGTAATTTTTTGAAATTTATTTTCGGTCTGGAAACCCTGCCCGTTCTTTTATTATTTCACGAAAACAATAAAATTGTTTCGTGAAATAACAAACGTGATTGTGGACTTAATATGAGAGGGAGGATGCCCTTTCTGTGAATAAATTTTGTATTTACGAAGCAGTATCAGACTTGTATGATATTCTAAATCGGTTTTTCTAAGTATGTTATACACCGTCGAAAACAAAATGATAGAACATGTTCAGAATTATATTATATGCCATTATTCTTTAGAACCGTTACATTATTTGTCCTATGAATTAAGATTTTTGGATTAATTTTTCGCCAACATTGGTCCATTGTTTTACCTTCTTAGATGTTTTATTGGTCTTTTCGTATAGATGCATTTATTAAAAGACTTAAAACTCATCAATACATCTTATTGAAAAGGAGCTTTCCAAGATGGATAACTTGTTTAATAGAACGGGCGAGTAAACTATGCCACAAATTTCGAGCAAGAAGAAAGTGTTATGGAAGTTAGATTCAATTAGGATTTATGCTGACAGTTCAGAATCTGTTTATCTTTTGTCGTGAGTCATACGCTAATTATACGCTCGTTTCTTTGGAACAGTCAAATGTTGAAAATTTCGAAAGAAAGGATCATACTTTGCGGTTCATGTAGGCGATGAATTTATTATATTCAGAAGAAAGATATTCGCTTTGGTTTAAAAGATTGGGATTGGAATCTTATAGGAAGTGAGGAACATTTCTGAGGGCTTTCATTAGACGGTAGATTAGCTGGCTGCTGAAGTAAAAGGATATTCTTTCCAGAAACTTGATCTCGCTTCTTTCCTTAGAATGTACATTATTAAGATACATACATCATTTACCCTGTATAATTCTAAAACGTTCAGTTGTTCTCTCTCGATTGAAGCAAGAAGAGAACCATTTCAAGTAAACCTTAGGGCATGGATGGTTGTGAACATCATTATGTACTAAATGAATTTCTAAACCACATTATGTTTTGCTTCATTGTTTGTAACTGATTATGTGAAGATTTTAAGAGGCATTGTTTACAAACTAGCATTTGGAAGCTATATTTCATATTAAAATATGGTTCACACTATATAGAATGAATTCAAAGTAGTAGTTAAATTAGTAATAAACTAGAAATTGAATATTAAAAAAATCAAGTGGAAGCGTCTTCTCCCAAAAAAGAGGACCACGCAGTCTAGATTGAAATATTGTAAACACAATAAACTTAGACTTATAGCGTTAACAAAAAAGAACCCTTTCTGTAGTGTAATACAGAGTGGACCAAAAGTCAGAGTATGATTTGACATGGAAATAACTTTTGTTGTTAACGGTTCATTTTCTTTTATTGCAGGTACATATTATTTCTGAGTCTTGGGAGATCACGGGGAATTTCACGAAGGAACAACGACTTAAAAGTAGTGGAATTTTATTTTTAAAATAACAGGTCCATTATTTTGACGCAAAGAGCTTACCGCCGCCATTTCCAATTCGGAAACTAATGTAACGCTTAGTGGAAAAGGGTTCTGTGATGAACCTTCCACCTACTGCCAGACCAGGAAGTTATCGGGTCCTACTTCTTCGAAACTGAAGACGGTGGCACTTTGACAATTACTGGTGACAGATATCGGGATGTAATTGACAATTTTTTACGTCCTGCAGTGGAAAATCGTCCTGAAATATGGTTTTGACAGGATGGGTCAACACTCCCCATACAGCCAGGGCCACAATGAACCTCCTGAGGAAACTGTTCGGCGAGCGGATAATTTCAAGAAATTCTCAGATTAATTGGCCGCCACGTTCGCCCGATCTTACAGCCCCCCGATTACTTCCTGTGGGGGATATCTGAAGGAGCGTGTGTACGTGAACAAACCGCGTACACTTAAGCAGCTCAAGGAGAATATCCGTGCAGAAATTCGAGCATTGGATCCTCAAACATTAACTACTGTTATGAACAATGCAATCGAAAGAGCCCGACTTTGCGAGACGGCAAATGAAGCTCATTTGAAAGATGTCATGTTCCATACCTGACCTAAAAAATCTCCATATGTTAGACATCCACTGCATGTAATATCACTGAAATTGGTTCATGAATAAAATAGTTATTTAAATGTCAAATCCTACTCCGACTTTTGGCCCACCCTTTATAATAAATATGGACCGAATTACTTTTGGATGTCGAAAATAAGTGTGCAGGCTCTTATGTATTGAAATCTGTTTGAAGAGGATAGTTATATTAGTTTCCTCTTATTATAGATAAATTTAACGCGTTACCTCCGCAGCAGTTGATTTTTCGCCAAGGAACATTAAAAACGCTTATTACATAATAACCATTTATGAAAACATTCGACCTTCACAAATCATTATTGTAATAAATCATTTGAATTCAATCTAAATTGATTATTATTGATCTGACCCTCTTATTCATCAGTTATTCAATAGGATACAGCCTTCTATTTTTTAAAGAGTTTTATATAATAAATATTAATATTAATCAATTGGCTGTGTGGTTCACTCTATTCCGACCAAATTTACAGTTATTTCTTATGTTAATGTACACCCTCTGTCCAAAAAGAAACCGAACTTTTTGAAAATAGAAGAAACTAGTGGCGTCACCTGTTGCATCTTTTTGTTGTCGAAAGCGGCAACCTTCATTAGTGTTCTATCAACTGTTTATGATTATTTCATTAGAAGCCGAGTTGTAGTGCCAAGACTGACAGTGTCTTTTGACGAACGGTCGGAAAATGAGTTTCAAACAGAGAGCTGCGATTGATTTTTGTGGTAAACGTTTTACCGAAACGCATCAAATGCTTCAAAAAGCATACGGTGATGAATGCTTATCCCGTACTCAAGTTTACGAGTAGTTTAAGCGATTTCAAATTGGTCGTGAGACGCTTGAGGTCGACGAAACGCCCAGCCTTCCAAAAACTACACTGAGCGAAGCTTACATCCAAAAAGTGCGTGATTTCATCAAAGAAAACCCGAAATCGTCCATGAGATTGATTGAAGATGAATTGGGGATCCCAAAATCAACTGCACAACATTTTGACCGAGAGTTTGTGCCTTCATAAATTGAATTCGCGATTTGTTCCCCACAAGTTGACCGACGACCAAAAAATGTATTGAATTGAATACTGCAAGGACATCATTAAAACCGTTCATAAGGACTCAGACTTCCTTGAAACGATCGTTACTGGTGACGAAACGTGGTGTTTTGAGTATGAGCCCGAAACAGAGTGCTGAGTGGAGACCACCAGAAGGGGGCATCCGAAAAAAAGTCGCTTGGAGAAGTCAAAAGTAAAGATAATGCTGATTTGTTTCTACGATTCCAAGGGCATTATCCATAAAGAATTCGTTCCGCCTGACCAAAGGGTCAGTGGTGAGTTTTATCTTGAAGTGTTGAAGCGATTGATAGCGAGAATTCGTCGAGTACTGCATGAATATCGTGACGACCGACCGTTCGTCAAAACACAGTCACTACAGTTGACACAACACTAATGAAGGTTGCCGCTTTCGACAACAGAAAGATACAACAAGTGGCGCCACTAGTTTCTTCTATTTTCGAAAAGTTCGGTTTCTTTTTGGACAGAGGGTGTAGCTCCTCTGAAAAATTCAGCCTAATCTGACTGAAACGAAGGTAATTCGGGAACGCCTCCTTTGCAAACATCCCTACACGTTACATCGTTAAACTAGTTTTGACTAAATTTGAAATATAATTATTCCTTACATTGTTTATTGGGAATTTCAACCCATTGGACAAAAATGCAGGAATGCATTAAAGGTGGGGTCATATCTTGAAGGCAGTACTTTTAATTACATCATTCAGTCGATTTCGTCCAAATTCAGAATGTGTTTAAGACATACTTAATCATCTGAAAAATTCACTCCAGTCGGACTAAAATGAAAAGGAGAGAGAGTAATTGTCGGCCGATGTCGACCAATATATTTTTTCTTTACATTATTTAAATCAACCCTGAAATCTACTAATCGGACAAAAATGAAGGGCTGGTTTTTTTGGAGAGGGGAAAGTGGAGTCAAATTCCTGACATTCCTATTGCATCATTCAACTAATTTTGACCGAATTTAGAATATACTTTTGCCATTCGCTGAATGAGATTCTATATTATTATTACTACTGTTACTTGACATCTTCAAGGAGTCATTGAAAGAGGGCACTCCACAACTCTCCTTTTCTCCACTCTTCAATCCACACAGTACGTCACCGCCTTCATCGTCTACACACAACGCCATCCACTGCCCACTACCACTAGTATTTTTGTCTGTAAATTGCGTGTTCTCATGGTCGATTTGCCTGTATGCGGGATAAAAAATCATGCTATCTCTGTATGACCTTCAATTGAAAACGCCCGCATTCCTCTTGTCACAACGAGAATCGAACTTAGGCATTTTCCAATCGAAGGACGCAGTGTATTCGCTCTACCAATTGCACTGTGGAGGCGCTGTAAAAGTCTTTACTCCGATATCAGCGCTGCTCTAAACGAACAGTTTCTTCTCATCCGCAAATTGACGTCCTCGGAGTTCATCCTTCAGAAGGCCAAACTAAATGGGTTATTAAAACCCATCAAAAATTCTTCTAATATATCCATAATTTTAATAATCATTTATTCTTTGTGATTACTGTTCCAAGAACTTTGCAGCTGCTTTTTTTTTTTTTTAAATACAGATTTCAAAAGCAACGAAGCGCGTCGTACTTTCCGATAACGAAGTTTAAGCTTTTTTCTTCACTTTTTTTTTTTTTTTTTTTTTTTTTTTTTTGTGGTGTCACAATTAATTGATTAGGTAGAGATCAAAAAATAATCCGATTTCATCAGCATTACAAATATTCACATGTTTAAATCGTGAAGTAAGATTTGGAATGCGAAGATGAAATTTGGCCAACCACTCGATTCATTTATATCGACTCGACTGAAATCACCTCATCGACAACCAGCACTGCTTTAAAATAATCGATTTCCGATTCCTTGATTTCACACACACACACGCACTTTTGATTGCATCAGTTGTCATGGTAAACCCATTCCAAACAAATTTGTCATACAGTGATGGAATCATTGACAAAATGATAAAGGTTTGTTTGCAACAGGCTTTTAAAAATGTACAAAAATAAATAAATAAATGAATAAAAAATTAAAGATTGTTGCATTCCTGTTACTTTCATACGCAAGGAATTTAGCCCTTTAGGATATACACGTGTTTAACGGACACTCCACTGCGCAAATCTTTTAGCATTATAAAATTTTATCTTCCGAACTTCGGTCGTTTCTTTTTCGCAAAATTGTCCGTTTCTTCAATCTAAGTGCAGTCGTTACAACCAACGATGTAACGACTGCACTTATTGTAATGATTGCACTCAACATATCAAAGAGGTCTTTTTCTCTTGGCTCACTTTTTTATTAGATCTTTTTTTGTAAAATATTATATTTAGCGAGATCTGTAATAAACTGAGGATGCGTCCAAATTCTCTGTCATAAACTTAAAGGCGTATTGCTCACTCCACACTAACGAAAATATACCAATGAACAAGTCTCGCATTTCCGAGAACCCATCGATTGAAAATGTCATTTCGATATCAATTCGAGATTTTCAATCAAAATCTACATGCATTTATTTAGTCAAGACCTCAGCCGTTGCCCATCAGTGTATTGGGCAGGTATATTTTACAAACGTTTTAACAAACAGGGTTTCACGACCTTTGTAGCACGAACTACTTCTTTTATTCAAATTAAATTAAATTAAATAGAGGAGAAAGGGAAACGTAATTCGTGCATGATGGAGCTCTTCCTCATTGTTTCGTGAGTCCGAGGTATCTTGATCAAAGATTTTCTGAACGATGGATTGATTTAAGTGGACCAATTATATAACCGTCCCCTAAACAAAATGCTGTGGACTGCTATTTGGGCCATTTGAAATCATTGCTGTGTTCTTCCCTAGTGGAGAATATTCGGCTGCAGGAACGTGTTGAACATGCATGCACTGCTATCAGACAGCAACCAGAAATTTCCGAGCCCATGAAGTTGTTATTGGTGAGACCTTTAAGCGGCTTCAGCTGCCAACAGAGGTTATTTTGAACGCCTGCTGTGAGACCATCTTACACTTTTTCTTTTGCCAATTACCAAGGGATTTTTACTATTCCTTGACATTTTGCTGTCTGCATTGTATGTTGTCGGCGTTCTTGACAAAGTGCTGAATCGTGGAAAATCGATATGTGTGTGTGTGGAGAGAGAGAGAGAGAGAGAGAGAAGCAAATGGGAAAATGCGTTATAGCTCTTTATTTGAACCATTGATGGCTTGGGTGGATTACATTACGAATTCTTAAAATTACGTAGTGTTGTGGTCAGCTAGATCGAGAGGGAGAAAAGCGACTGCTACAGATTTAATTCTGGTTGCCGATTACTTTTTTTTTAGGCCATAGCAGGTTCCCGAGTTGGGTAATTTTTGGCGCAGCTTGGAAAACAATCTAGAACTCATACTAATTCAAGTTAAAGTTAGTAACATGAGATAACGTCACCTGTAGAATTTGCAAGTTGCTAACCATGAACTTTGCAGCTGGTAAAGGCTAAGAGAGATTTCCAAAAGTTGGTTAAAAAAGCCCTGCCTATTTCCTTCTGGGAAATTCAAGGCTTTAGAGCAGGGGTCGGCAACCTTTTCGGGCTCGCGGGCCACATTCAACTTTTATTTTTAATAATCGGGCCGCCAGCGTTTAATTAAGAGAAAATAGTGAGTGAAAAAAATACTTAAGTTATGAATTTTTATTATAACAATCTTAAAAAAACACAGAAATATTTAAAATATGAGATATGCAACAGCATGAAAATGAAACTCAATGAAAATTATTATCACGTAAAAACAAAGTAATAGAGTTTATCCATCACAATTTATTATATGTGTGTCTCCCTGCTTAATGTGACTTTTGTGATTGTTTTCCCTTAGCCAGATTATCTATATCTACTTTATAAACTGAGGTGCAAATTCGAATCGAAACATGCAAATATTCATCGGTCAGTCGAGAAGAAGATTTATTTTTTAAAAAAACTCATGGCAGAAAATGCTTGTTCGCAAATGTATGTGCTTCGAAATGCGACTATCATCTTCTTTGCGAAACTAATTAATCCTTCAAATTTTTTTGGTAAGCATCGATAAAATCTTTGGATATTTTAATGTTTCATTGTGTTGTAATTCCAAAACTTCCATCTGTAGTTGGTTAGGTACGTTATCAATGTCGACATTAAAAAGGTTCAAAAAGAATCGCATTTCGATGCTATTTTTATGAAAATCCACAAATCTTGTTGAAAATTCCGTTTGTAAATCCTCAATGATACCAACAAAAGTTTTCTTTTGTGTTTGTCATCCAACTGTAGATGCAGATTTGCAACATATATAATGATCTAGATTTTCTTCCATCATATGTTTCTTCAACAGACATAGTTTGCCTTTAAAAGCTTTTATGTCAGAAAACAGTTCTGCTAGTAATTTACCTTGGCCCTGCAGGTTCGAATTAAGTCGATTAAGGTAGTTATGTCTACCATAAATGTAAGAGACATAATACATTTTTTATCAGATAGTTGTGTAACCTCCTTATACTCAACCGATTCATTATGAATACTTTGCGTCTTAAATATGTTTTGCTGAGCAATCAAAAAAGCTTCTAATTTATTAATGATTTTTTTTTCTAAGTTCACAGCTCAAACCTTTGTATTGGCTTTCATGTTCATTCTCGTAATGAAGTCTGATATTATATTCTTTCATAATAACAGCAACACTTTTATGACAATTAAGACAAAGGGGCTTATCCCCATTTTCAATAAAGTACTTGCTGTTCCATTCATTATTAAACCTTCTTCCGTTATCTGCAATTTTACGTTTTCTAGAACCCATTTTTAAAATTATTTTTAACAAATTCAGGGTGTTTCAAAAAAGAATGACCCGATTTCAAATAATTAAATATAATTATTTGAAATCGGGTCATTCTTTTTGAAACACCCTGTATATAAGACGAACCAGGGAACGCGACTGCAAAGGTGCGCCAAAATCTCGGATGAAGTCGCCTTTGTTATCCCCACTCATGATGACTGACACGGTTGACTCGCGGCAAGTTGCAGGGCGATATCACGAAGTATTGGTATCAAATTATTTTAAATTTATTATTCATATTATAAAATGTATTATTTAAATAATTCAACATACGGACCACATGCCATGTAAGTATGGTCAACCTTTTATGGGCCACCGAAATGCACGTTTGAGCCGCTTGCGGCCCACGGGCCTCCAGTTGCCGACCCCTGCTTTAGAGGATTGTTTATTGTTATTTTTATGTAGCATTAACGTCAAAGTAACTTAGATGTGGTTACAGCCCAAGACAAGAGGATATGGAGGAGACTCATTAAGAACAGCGACCCTACTGAAGTGGGATAAGCTGAGGAAGAAAAAAATTAACGTCAAAGTAAATAAGAGGCGAATGTATGAACTGCCTGTTCATTTTTGTTTCTATAAAAAACTGTCTTTTCAAAGGATACTTCATGTCTTCTGTTGGAAAGACCTAGAAATAGGCTTTCGCATGATTGATGGAATTCCAATTCAGATTTTTTCATCCAAAGAGCCTATCATTCTTCACTGCACTAAAGTCGAATGGAGAAATTTTTATTTTTATAACCAGACAGTTATACTTGTAGTATGACATTCATAAAATGCACTGGATTTCTTTCGTTGTTCGAATGTTTGTATTGTAAACACGCACTCGTTTCCATTAAACTGTATTTGAAAAACAATCAGACCACTTAACCACCACGAGGTTAGCACAGAGCTAATGACTACAGCTAATTAAATTATATCTGGAATGAATGACCAATTATCTTATTTTAAGTGTCTGTGGTCAGACAGGGCACTTTGCCATCATCCTTTACTTCCGGTATGAATAGAAAAGTGGCACTAGTTAAACTATGTAAGATATTTTTTCATTTTCTTTCACATTACTGCTGTTGCTTCTAAAATAACGTAGCCTTCTTTCCTTTCTCATTAAAAAAAAATCCTAACTTTTAAATCCATTAGCGCATACACTTTAACCTTGGCCTTAACTTAAGCGCACATGCAGTCTAATTATCTCACCGCTGCACGTAAATGGGTAAAATCTGGTACATCTCCATTGCATGTTTCTCCTTTACTGACATTGATATATGTTGCTTCGCCAAACGTTGTGTGCGAAAATTATCTTTCCCCTTCGTTAATTCTTACATCTGTGCGTTTTGTCTAAATTATTCCGCGGAAGAAATCAAAACGAACTGTTTCGTAATTTTTAAGTAATGGATTTTTTCTTAGCGGAAACTAAACAAACAATAAAGTAGTCCTCCTTAATAATACATGGAATGAAACATCATGCAGGTAATTATGCTATGGAAATAAAGGCTAAGAAGAAGGAGTTTAGTTTTCAAGCAGTCGAAATATCTCGCGGTCTCAAGCGATGTTAAAAATTTTATGCAAATGAAATTTCCAGGTGGTTTCGGTGACGCATAAGGGGATTGCCAGAAAACGCTTTACGTCTTGAGTTTTCATGACTAAATCAGTCCTTTTGAATACATTTATTTTTTTTTTGCAAAGCCGTATTTATGAATTTTTAATATTTTGTAGTAGAGAAGGTGTGTTGTTGTTTGACGATACATGAAAATGCCAAGTATATCGAGTAATTTTTTTTTCGTTTTTTTTTTTTTTTTCCCGTCACATTTCATGGCAGTATCACCTGAACATGTTTCGATCTTATGTCATATTAGCGTTGTGTGCTTGCCTGAGGCTTAGTATGTCTAAAACCTATTCTGGATACGATTATTTTTTATCACTTATGCTTCTACTAAGCAGCATGGCGGTATCACACTTGGCGATGAATATTATATACTAACTGATTTTCACACATTCATGTCACTGTGGAATTTCAAATCTAGAGTCTTTTTGGTAACAGAACAGCTGTCCGCTAAATGGAGGTAGGAGGACGGGAAAAAAAAAACGTAATGGATAACTAAGCACTACAATAATAATAATAATAATAAAAGTAATCAAGCAAAAACTTTCCTGTCTTAATTTTACCGGAGTGAAAATTTACTTTTGATTTCTGATTTTATAAATTTGAAAAAAATAAATATTATCCAAATTTATAAAATTAGAAATATTTCTAACAAATGACTGCATAAATTTTATTATTTCCCACATCCCCATAAAGAACAAAAAAACTGGTGATTTGACTTTCGTCAACGATCTTCAACCAAAATATTCTAACGACTATTCGTTTGACGCGACAATAATCATAAATTATGTGCTTTGTTTTGTTTGACGCACAGAAAACAAAGGCTATTCATTTGTTGTGTGATTGGAATTTCAACGGAAACTGTAGAAAACGAAGGCTATTCATTTGTTGTATGATTGGAATTTCAATGGAAACTGTATATTAGAGCGACAAGAGCAATTCAAATCTTGCTTTTTCTGTAAAATATAGACGTAATCAAAAGCTGAAGAAATTTATAATTTATTTTTTATGGTAACTACTCGTGTGATTACATACATTCATTCTGTGGTTCATCCAATAGTATATTAGTAGAGTGGATGAGTAGAAAGTTGAGAAAGAAGAAACGTTTTAACATTGAAGAGCTGCAGATTATTTCTTAAGTATTGCCTAAAAAGAAACCTTTTTAGGCAATACTTAAGAAAGGAAGCTATTTTAGTAAATTACTAGAGGATACGGACAAAGATGTTTCGGTGAACTGGAAGTTGAACTGCATGTGACTTAACAGATTTAGAGGAAAGTACGGAGGAGTTATGGATGCTATTTCTAATGAACACTGATCATGGAAATGTCCGTAGAATGTGCATGCAGAAGAAATTGAACGTCTGAGTGGAGCGAGTTGGTGAGAGAGAGAGAGGTCATTAAGCAACCTAATTGCTCTCTCTCTCTCTCTCTCGTATATTGGGGTAAAGAGTCTTTAAGCGGTTCTTGCGACTCGCATGCGAAAAGCCTATTTACTGTTTGGATGGATATTCTGATTTGAATACTGCCATTGGTGGTTCAGAGGTTAAAACATCGAAGTGAAAATTTGATTCTCTGTATGATGAAATGTTATGTAGTGCTCGTTTTAACTTTCATTACTTCACTTCAGCAACTGGAAATTTACTAGAAGCCAAAATTCTCATGCTATTTTGAGTTCAAAATAAAGGAAAATAAATTTCCAGTGAAAAATGTGTGTGGCTCCTGAACTGTTCAAATGAATCAACTTTCAAAAAGAATCTTGAGCCATTTATCAATGACTGAAGACTGTTTTTTTTCATCTAAAGTTGAGTTAGCCGGTCTCATCTGGAGGTCGCGGGGTTTCCCCCTTCCTAAAACTGGTTTTTTAGGAAGGGGGAAAACAGGTACACCAGCCAGAACTTATGCAATTAACAGACATAATACTGTTGCGTCATAGTCTTAGTTGCTTTGTCCCTGGTTCCGAACATCTGCAACTGTCATATATTTAATTCAATTTAAAAAATTATCCAATGATAAATGTCATTATTTTCTAAGTGTCAATCAAACTGATTCAGTTTGAATTAATTACAGAATATGAAATTTTGCTGTTATAAAATTACATAATATACATTCCAGAAATTTAAACATTGTGTAAAACAATTGAAGTTAATTATAATTAGAGACAGGTAATGGATTGGGTTATTACTTAATCTTTAATGTGTTCTGTCTTGACCTTTTAGTATATAGCTTCAGCAGCTACTTTAGAAATGCGACTTAACTTCATTCTTGAGGATATTAGTGCATTCCTTTCCCCGAAGGTTATACTCGCATAATTACCAAGCGAGTACTTTCGCATGCCTACCCACTCTAATACCCTCTTGATTGTCGTGTCAAGCTGAGTTACGTTAGCATCATAGTATGGTAAAGCAGAACATTATAGGTATACAAGATTCACTGTCTCAATAATGCCAGCTAATAAAAGATAAGACTACGCTATTTAGCGATTCGCTTTCGCATAATGTACTAAGATCGTTCACGGTGGCACTTAACTCTTGATTATGGAGTTGACTGCAGTGCATAATTAGGGTCAATTTGTCAAGTTCCTTCACTATTAGTCGATTAATTTGGCAGTTTTCAGTCTCTGCTTTAGTATTTTCTTAGTTGATGTTCATTATTCCAGGTTTAAGTGTATTGTATGGACTTTTTGCAGACAAAGCTTAGAAATTTACTTCAAGGTGGTATCAAAACTAGCACATTCTCAATCGTTTTTACACGAACAAGCTAAATCATTTATTTTTTCCTACCAGATTAATATCTGTTTCACTTAGTTGCCATCCTCATTATTATTTATCAGCTGTAAACTAAAATCCTTTAAATGAGAAATCACGTGAAGTTGGTTGGATTAGTGCTAACAAATTAACGACATTATTAAGTATAATTTGTTTAGGAGTATCAATATCCTTTGTGAACGGTAGATTAATGCGATAGTCACGAGTGTTTATCGTGCATTTTTTTTTTTGTGGTTAGAGCTAGCCTTTCTTTTACAGAGACGTGTTTCCTCCTCATCCTCTCAGAACCTCGGTTTTCATCCCGCAAAGCAAGCAGTTAACATTTATACTGACTTCATAGTTCCATTGCAGTCGCAATTCCAGCCAGATGCAAGCAGAATCGTTTGTTGTTCTCTGGCTAATATTTGTTAACTTTATATTTGTAAGAGGAAAAAAAAGTAATTTCTCGGAGTGACCTGGTAAGGAAGTGAACTGTCAACGTTGTTTAAAATGATTTAGAAAAAGTTGTTGCGTTCTTGATGGCATTCCAACTTTCTTTTCTTGCGCTGACGAATATCATATTCTTAGAGACTCCATGTTGAGGAATGTGATTTAGCGTTTGGCACAAATTATCTCAGCTACTAATCTTAACATTAATAAAGTAATTAAAATTGATATATAAATTGTTTACTTCGAATTATAAATATATATCATTTTAAGCTGCACTGTTTGCACCTGATGATCATTGTACCTATTTCTGGATTTAATTACACCGTTTTATATGCACTGTCCTATGCCATCAAACTGGCAGATATTGACATCAATACCAGAAATTTGTTAACTTGTAAATTGCGAAGAGAGTATCACAAGATGATGACATTGTACTCGCCATAGTTTTTACAGATTTAATTCTGGTTGCCGACTGACTTGACTCGGCAACCAGAATGGCTTAAGTGTTTAAAGAAGTCCCATGAAAGGCTCGCTCCTATTAGGATTTCATGAGGGAACTACTTTGCTGACTTCACACATTTTTTGGGGTCCTTAAGAAATTATGTCAGATGGAAGAGGACAGTATTCTTCGTTAGACGATTGATTTAGTACAGTGCACAACTCAGATAGTGTGTGAATGTAACGCTTGACATATGTCTGAATCAATGTGACTCTTAACATGTTTGGTTTGAATATAATTTTACATGAAGATATCCTTGTAACATGGTGCGAAACATAAGAGCTAACAAATGCAGTTTTTCACGTGTCAAAACGCTATTCACATTTTTATTGATATGGTCATGCACTATGATATAAACACTATTCTAGTGTTGTGTCTTTACGCTTGCCCCCAAAATGGGCTTATTTCAAAGATGGACGATTCTCTTTACTGACTTGAAGTTTCTGATATTCATTCAAGAAGGACTTTTCGTACTTCATTCGGTAATAATGATGTTCCTATTCGGTAATAATGATGTTCCTTCAAGTTGGATAGATCTGGGTTCAAGCCCTGTCTAGGAGGTGAAGAACCTTTACAAGAGCTACTTCACCTTCCTGAAAACGGGTTTTTCATTTAACAAAACACGCAAAACTAGTCAAGAGAATACATGCAATTAACAGACAAGAATTCACTGCTCTGATAGTTGCTTTTGCCTTGGCTCCAACTCAACTCATTCAAGCAGTCACAATAAGCAATTCAGGTTTCTAGATCTACTGTTTCAATTGATATATGTAAACCTTAGAAACTTTTATTTAATACTGTGTTGGACCTCCTTTAGCCCGAATTACAGCATATATACAATTTGGTATATATTGTGCAATATTGCGGGAGCTTGGCCGTTCGGTAGTATTGAAGCGGGAGTTAAGCCAGAAGGCAAAACTGGCTGTCTTCGATACAGTCCATGTCCCCATCCTCACCTATAATCATGAGAGTTGGGTAATGACCGAAAGAATGCGGACACGAATCCAAGCAGCTGAAATGAGGTTCCTTCGAGGGGTTGCGGGGCTGACAAAACTCGACGGAGTCAGAAGCTCTGCAATTCGGGAAACCCTCAATACTCAACCGCTGCTTCTCCGTGTTGAGAGATCACAGTTACGTTTGTACGGGCACCTAGTCAGAATGCCACAAGAGAGGCTCCCTCAGCAGGCCCTCTTTGCCAAGCCAAAGGGTAGGAGGCCACATGGAAGGCCAAGGACTCGCTGGATATATTATATCCAAAACCTTGGGTAGACATGTTTGGGAATCCCACCAGAACACCTGAGCTTGGTGGCGGAGGATCGTGACCATTGGAAGTTCCTCTTGCAGCTGCTGCCTCCACAACCCAATAGGTACATCTTCAAGGCCCACCAGAAAGGTGGGCCTTGAAGATGTACCTATGTATGTATACAATTTGGTATAGATTCCACAAGGTGTTGGATTGCATTTACATCTACACTATACCATGCGTTCACCAGATAGCACTTTAACTGGCTCAGATTTGACCGAAGAAGACTTTGCTCTCGGATCAGTTTTTCTAACAGGTCCCATACATTCTCAGTGGGGTTTAGATCCGGCTTTGTGTTTGGCCAGGGAAGACGGTGGAAATTGCTGTCGTGCTCACTGAACCACTGCTGAAAAATTCTTGCGCTATGAGCAGTAATATTGTTGTCCATAAAACAGCTGTTACATGGTGAATAAAAAGTCAACATTGCAGAATGGACTTGATCGGCAAGATTGTTTGTTTTTCCCATTGTGATGAACACTGTTGACGATTACTGACCAGCAGCATTCTTAAGTAGCTGCCTAAAACACGTGGTGACCCACGTGACCAAGTATTTTGAATATCAGCTGCGTAAGTGACGTTTACTATATCTGCATAACGATTTCTAATTCAGTGGGTGGTATGTGTATAAAATGGCGTGTTTGTGTATATATTACATACAAAGTAGTTTGCATTGCCAAAAACAGATTCTTCAACGATAATATTCATTTGAACCAAGACACTAGTAATATCGTCAAAGAAAACTTTCAAGTTTTATATTTTCACATATAATTATGCCCTAATTTCAGGTCGTAATAGACTTGCTAGTTTAAATATATTAAAATCGGATAAATGATTTTTTATTTAGACAACAGAAATGGTGACATTTTTCCGATAAGATTTAAGACATGCCTCTAATATTCTGGATAAAATATTCAGAACAAAGTGTGTATAGATTAAAGGTTTTGACTTCCACCTAATCGATTTTTCTCCGAAATTACGAAACCTGTCAAATGTTCATAAGTCCATAGGTAGTAATTATGTCTGTTCAAGTGAATATCACACACATTTAATCTATCTGAGGAGATAATGTAAAATTTATACGTGTGCAGATGTTTTTTTTAATTTTTTTAAATAATGGAGCCTTTCATTTGATCCTTATGTGAGCTTCCGCTAGTTACTAGCACTCAGAAAAAGGTATAATTGCTGTTTTTTTTACGACAGCGCTACATTCCTTTTCCTTTGTTCAAGTACGTAGTGTATACACCTTTAATGGCATAGCCATCTGTTCGACATTCGAGGGAAAACTCAAGGATATCTTGTTTCGTTTTTTTCTTTTTATCTGTTTATTTAACAAGCCACTTCACCTTATTTTCAGAATTCTTGATAAACGAAGGAAATTGTTAGAAATTGTCCGGTAGGTGGAGACGCAACGCAGCAGAATGATTATGGCATCTTTCCGTACATGATGCTTAACCGAAACGTGCTCTTCCTTTTGCAACGTGACTGAACTGCTTATATACCAACGCCTCTTGTTCGCTCAGGCATGGTGACACAGAAAATTGAGAATAAACATTTCTTTGGTCTTGCACTTCATTTTTTTTTTTTTTTGTACGACAATATTATTCATTGATGCCATTCAAAATCAGTATTTGAATTCCGTCAGTGGATTGCGTGTTTGTGTATGTTTGTGACTGAGATACTGATATTTCTTATCAAGTGGAAGGTGTTCCGACATCTTGTTATCTTCCTGCCATTTTTCTCTTATATATACGAGACTGACAGAATGCTGTTGTTTCATTTTATCCATACTTCTCGTATAGTTAGAAAATTCAGACGTAAGAAAATTCGTTTCGGTCAAATATTAACGAGAAAAAAATCTCAGTATATATATTTTACACTTTTCAGGCATGCTTTAGGTTAGATTCCGGTAAAACAGTAAGTAAAAAAAAAAAAAAAAAATAAATAAAAAAAACGGTATCCAAAACATGTTCATTGCACTGTACATGCATTCCTTTAATTTTTAGATACTTTCTTTTGGAAATGCCACCGAGAGGTAGCGTAGAGATAAATAATAAATTACCGAAATTTGGCGTAGGGAAAATGCTGCACTCATGCCTGTTTTTAAAGGCATTTCTAGTTTAACTGGAAATACGTAAGTTAGAGAGTAGCGACATGTTTCAAGTAAGCTACATGAAACCATGGACCCGGCGCTGAAATTCAGTCTCTGTTTGTAGAGATATTTGTTACTTATTGAACCAAAAGGAATTCTTTTGAAGTCTTTCACTGTTACTGAATTAGTGTTGTAAAATAACAGACTGTCATCATTTATTGGAGAAAGCTGCATGTGAGTACATAAGTCGATTAGTATTTAAAACTGTCTAAAGAGAGGTTTCCAAACTTTCTTTTTTCGGTTCACGGCATCCATACTGTCTCAGTAATTTCTTCACGGCGCTGTGAAAAAATTACTGAGAGAAGTATTTCTAACTGTTAGGTATTTCTATTCCCAAAGAAATACCTAACACTTTCGTTTATTAAGTAGTTAGGTACTATTTAATAAGTATTTGTTCCCTAACAACTTAGTAGCCATTTGAAAAAATAACATAAACTGTGCGCCACGGCCCACAGTTTGGGAACCACTGGCCTAAAGGAAGACCAGAATAAGTATTTCTGAGTCGAATTAAACTTATAGCTCTCGTTCTGTTTCGCTTTCTTTCATTCTACAGCAGAGAATAAGAACTTGAAGGCTCAGTTGTCGATAGTTCAAGAAATATTGTTCTTAAAGTCGATTATAAACTTAGATTTACTCTTAGAAATAATAAATATAGCGAAGAAGTGTATATCTCACTCCTATAATCAATAGTTAATTGTGACATTCCCTATTTTATTATTAAGGCAATATTGACGTAAAATCATTATTTTTTAGACATTTAGAAATCAATAATTTAATTAAAGAAATCATTACCGATATGATAGTGTTTCTTGAGCGATGTAATTTTAGATGTAATTACCGTGGATGCGATGCTGTCTTGAGATTAAAAGAAGTAACGAACCTGATGTCCCAATTAAAATCTCTTTTCCGAACCGACTGTATTTCTTCTCGTAATAATTGTCTGCAATGTTTTGTCATTCTTCATTAACCAGTTTGCTGGACAAAAGCGAATCTCACAGAATTGATTACCGAATCGTGCAGATTTCATTACTTCCTTAAATTATCCTCATTAAGGTTTAAAAATAAAATAAACGAGAAGTAAAAAAAAAAGTTGTTAGTTGGTTCGGTTTTCATAGAGTATCCGTATTGATACCAGTTGGAGCATTTTGTGATAAATACAACAATCAAGAATAGGATTATTTAAAAGAGGCGCATAATTTATGATAAAAAAAAGGCGACTCCATGGCGCACCGTAACAACATTTTGTCGCTTCAGATGGGGAAAGTCTTTGATTCAGATCTCTTCTAGGACGCGAAGAGTTTCTACTATAGGATTTTTTGACCCTCAAAACAAATATACTTGCTGGAGAACGCGCAATTTACATAGCGTATTTTTCCTTATGGTGGAAGTTGTCTCTGTCTCACTTCCAATAAGAAACCTGAGTTTTTGTTTTCTTTAATTTATTCTTTTTTTAAATTTATTTTTATAACCAAATAGATAATAACAACAGGAATCTATCGGTGATGTAGTAAAGTTTATTTTTCCACCAGACGTCAGGCTAATAGTTTTAACGGTTGACCTGGTCAATGTAATTTTAGCATACCATGTAGATTGTAGTGCAGCTTGTTTCTTTGTATATATGTGTATACTCCAGATGATAACTTTCATGTGAATGTCGAAACGTCGAGTTTTTATTTTGGTTTATATTAAACTGAAGTTTTACTCTAACAGGGTAGTTGTTTCCATAATTTCTGTGATGAAACTTGAGGATATTTGAATGCTAGTTGGAAGACATTGTTGGATCATCTGACAGACACAACTAAGCTGATAAGTAGTTTAGGAATAAAGCTTTGTTACTTATAATTAATAAAAATAAGTGTGAATGATTTAGGCGTTCATTAAATTAATGAGTTCTCTCTGTCCATTGCTATGAGCAGCAGTCCTTAACTATGAATATTTCCTGAACCGCAGCAGATAGAGTTGGATTGTTTCAGCAACCAGCATTCTGAAGTAAGCGTGAAATTTGCTTATAGGATGGATTCCAGCTTTTCCCTTTCTTGTATGAAATTCAAGATGAAGAGGAATTAAGATTCAGCTTTTTACATTCCTTTTTTTTCCCCTGTTTGGAATGCAAAGAACGGCGGTTTTTATATTGGGAATAGTAAGGGTATATACCTCACTATTTAGAATCCAAAAAATGCAAGAGTAATATAATCTACGACTGAAATTGCTCTTATAGTTTTTTTTTTGATAGTAGTATTTAGCAAGTGTATAAAAGTTATTTTATTAAATGTGGGAGGAGTCCCCAAAGATGGCTTGTTAGAAATTTTTCGATGTATCAGATGCGAAAAAGACACCTACTAAAAATGAATGAAAATTGTAAGTTCAGATAAATTAAACTTAATAAAAGAGCGATTTAAAATATTAAAGATTATTCGTTTTCTAAGTGCCAAAATTTTGTTAATATCCTTTCAAAGGCTAGAACTACTTATTGTCCCACTGGACAATAAGTAGTTCTTGCTTTACAATTCTGGTATCAATATGGATAATCTGGTATCAAATTATTTTCTTGGTTTCTTGATTAAGAAACCAAGAAAATTGGTTTCTTAATCTTATTCTGCGTATGTCGAGTACACATCGCATAAAACACTACCCCAATATAAATACGCTCAAAATGCGCATGTCAGGATCGTTAATGATGTTTCTTGCTGATTTTAACGCATATTTGGAAGTAGTTTAGAGGACATCGTATTTTTTATTGTTTGTGATTTCATACATGAAACAGTTTTTTAAGTAGATATTATGTTCTTAATATTCCGAATATCAAGTTACTTATATATTTTTGTTGAAACTTTATCATTAAAAAACGTTTTAGGGATGTCGCTGATTACCACCATATATGAGTTTATCTCTCTGATTTCTAATTTGTGCCGTTATCAATGCTTCAACTGTTAGACGCGTTTTGATGAAATATTTCAAAGAGTATTTATTTATTAACTCTTAAATTAATACTAAAGAATTTTTGAAATCAAGTTTCAGCGGAAGTTCTGTATACTTCATTCACTATAGTCTTATTATAGTTGTGCGTTCTCGCCTCTCAAAACACATTTACAACGAAACAGTCGTCCTAATAAGTTGCCTCTATGTTTACATTTGGAACTAATTCTGGATTTAAAATCACACCAAGTGGCCATTGGTTTCCTTTTTAAAAACAGATAAATGTGAAATAAAGAATGGATCAGATTTGCACGTCTAGACGAGTTTCATGTCAGTCATTTGCAGCTCTCTATATAATAATCTTAGAACTAGGTTGGTGCACATCCAAATAACGTGATATTATTGGATCCTAAAGAAATACAGGATATCCTAGAAGTGAAGAAATTATTTTTTAGCACTGGCAGAATACACAATGTAGTTTTTAAACGAACAATCCAAAAGCACGCGCATATCTTACATGACAAGGGAAATAGTTGTGAAGATGACCCTTCACAACTTTCTCGTCAGGATCAACTATCCTCCTCATCCTGTTAACTTGCCTATAGGACAAACTCGGATTTGTTCTGTAGTCGAGTGTTAGTCCTAAAGTGGAGCTGTGTTTCTTTGCTGTGCAGCAAAGAAACATTATCTCCACTAACCTAAATTACCTGTTTTCTTATTTATTCCTCCATTCAAAGCTAAACAAATTAAAACACAACACATGAACTTAGTAACACTTTAATCACCCAAATAATCAGTAATCGTCATTAGTCGTCTGAAACATGTCAGGCAAATAAGCACCTTAGCAATAGTTGGAATACACTAAAATATGTTTTCTATAAAATGTACTTTAGAAGTCAAATTCAGCCAAAGTTATTCAGTGAGTTTTGAAAAAAAAAAAAAAAAAAAAAAGATGGCGGCTCGCTTGTTAGTGTTGTGATTATGATAAGGCGATTTCAGTTTTGATTCCAGGCAGCTATCGCGAATTAGGAGTTAAGATTAGGATTAGCTGAGTCGTATATATCCTAGTGAATGTAATATCGTTTATTTGACAAATAATGTCTTGAGTTTTGGTTAAGATTCGGTAAGTAATTTTGTTCAGAAAACTTTTAAGTGCAAAATTTTGCTACCTATGCTGGTAGATCGATTTGATCTACGGGATATTTACATTGGGCTCTAGGACCCATTTCTCAAACTTTATTCTAACAGAGTTATTACCTCCTATCAGACATGTCAAACCCCCCTCAATGAAAGCATATTCGAAGAAGTTTACAGAGAATTTCTAAGATTAAGAAAACTATTGAGCGACAACTGGCCAGGGAAAGTAAAGCTGTTAGATACATTCCCCCCTACAGCAGTCACAGAGGATAGGATGGATGATTTAAATGATGGAAGTATGTTGACTGAACCAGAATTAAGACACTCCACGAATATAGAGGATGCTGCATCGCTAGATAATACTCCGCAATTTTTGGAAACCACCACAGAATTCCAAACGGTCAAAAAGAAAAGGAAAATCTCCTCTACTGCAGATACACCCAAAACAGCGGAGATAGAACCAGATCATCCTAAGGGTCAAGGAGCACTGGACGTCCTTTGCATCCGCACTGAAATCTTCAGATATCACCTTCATGAAAGCCACAAACACAGAAGAAGGGATACGCATACAGCCTAAAACGTCATCAGACTACAGAAAAATAACCAAACTTCTAGACAACAACAACCTGCCATACCACACTTTTGCACTCAACAGTGAGAAAAATTTAAAAGTTGTATTAAGGGGAGTTACTGAAACATTACAAGTAGAAGACCTCACTGCTGACCTCCAATTTAAGGGATTTAGCCCAGTTAAAGTCAGCCGAATGCGGAGAGCTGATAAAACACCCTATCCCCTAATTCTGATGGAAATAAGCAAAGACCAGAAACATATATACAATCTCCAAACCATCTGTGATCCAGTCATAAAAGTTGAGGCATTGAACCATAAATCAACAACCCAGTGTCATAGATGTCAGAAGATTGGGCACGCACAACGATGCTGCAAGGCTGAATTTCGTTGCGTGAAATGTGGTGGCAAACATGCATCAAATGAATGCCATAAACCCCCGCACATTTCCAACAAAGTGTGCAAACTGCGGAGGACCACACCCTGCAAACTATAGGGGCTGTATAGCATTTTCCCAAAACCAAAAGATACAACTCAAAACCAGTAAACCTCTTCAAGAACGCACGTCCTCCCATCAAACCATAGTCTCCACAACGGATGGAAGATCGTATGCTGAAGTTACAAGATCAACATTCCAAAAAGACCAAAACCAAATCAGTCACAGCAAACCAACAAACCTATCCTACTGAACATAACAAGCTACTTAGGTGAAATGCTTGCTGAACTCCGACAAACCAACCCAACTCAGGAAGCCAAGGATATCATCTTAAGGCACATAATCACTCTTTATGGAAATTCTTAATGGATAAGTCTAAAAGAAAACCGAAATCGTTACAAATTGTTTCATGGAACGCAAATGGTTTATCTATCAAATTACAGGAGCTGCAGGAGTTTGCAGCAGAAATCCAAGCAGACCTCATCCTCATAAATGAAACACATCTTCGTCCAAGTGACAAAATCAGAATCAACGGTTATAACACTTACCGTACAGATAGATGCTTTGCTAGAGGTAGAGGCACTGCCATCTTTGTGAAAAGAAACATAAAACATAATTCAATTGTCGAACCCCAAACAGAACACTTGGAAACTACAGGAATAGAAATACATATGGGAAAACACAAGCAGTATTACGATATATGCGGCCTACAACCCCCTAAATAAAAAACTCCTTGAATCTGACTTAGATGTAATACTAAATACAGGCAGAGCAGTGATTATAGCCGGAGATTTTAATGCCAAACATTCAGTCTGGAACAGCAGAAACTCAAATATTAACAGAAGAATATTCAACTCTTACACCACTTCAAGAAATATAACAGTAATAGGACCCACTGAACCCACACATTACGGATCAACCGGACGTCCTGATGTACTAGATATAGCTATATTAAAAAAACATAGCGCACAGCTATCAGATACAAGCAATCAATGACTTAAGTTCTGATCATAACCCCATCATATTACAACTAGGCACTATACAAGATTTAACGGAAAACACCACCACCACATTTATAAATTGGAAACAACTTCCCTCAGCCTTCCAGGAAAACCTTGGTCCAATACCGCATATAACATCTGCCGAAGATATAGAAAAAGCAGTGAAAATTCTTGAAAAACAACTACTGACAGCTATAACACAGGTAACAAATATAACCAAATGTGCACGAAATATAGCCAAAAGTCAAATAAATTCCCAGAGGATATGAAACGTCTTATCCAAGAGAAAAACAGATTAAGAAGACAATATCAGAGAACAATGGACCTAGCGGATAAACAAACAGTTAATAGAGCATCTAACCAGGTTCGGTATGCCCTAAAGGATCACTGTGACCAACTCTGGAATAACAAAATCCACCAATTAAACACAGAGGATCAATCAATATGGAGAATGATGAGATCACTCCGTTCAAAGCGTTTTACATTTCCTCCAATCCAAGGGTGAATCTAATGTTGTCTACAACGACGAGGAAAAAGCTGAAGCATTTGCTGACAGTTTAGAAAAACAATGCAGCTCCAATTATATCAATACAGATATAAATTTCATAAGTAAAATTCACACCCAAGTGCGTAAAATAACTCAAAATGCCTCACTCCAATCCAATAACAAATCCGTGTCACCAACAGAAATATATGAGATTTTAAGAAAACTAAATAATAAAAAGGATCCGGGTCCAGATGGAATAACAAACAAGGTACTCAATTTACTTCCCCGCAAAGGGGTTATGCATCTGGTAGCCATCATTAATGCCATCCTCCGGCTAAATTATTTCCCAGAGCGATGGAAAATTGCCGACGTTTTCCTAATTCCCAAACGTGGAAAAAATACACAGTTTCCTGAAAATTACAGACCAATCAGCCTTCTTTCATGCATAGGTAAAATAGCCGAACGTGCTATTCTCACACGGGTTCAAGAGGCAACAGATATCAACCATGTCATTCAAGATGAACAATTCGGCTTTAGGAAATACCACTCCACAACGCTACAAATTTATAGAGTTATCGAACATATAACCCAAGGGTATGAATGGCACCAACACTCTGGCGCAGTTTTCCTGGACATCACTCAGGCATTTAAAGAGTGTGGCATCACGGACTAATTTTTAAACTACACGAAGTTGTTATTCCATTACCACTAGTTCTACTTATCAAATTATATCTAAATAACAAAAAATTTAAAATAAAACTCAACGGTATCAGATCCACAGAGAGGAGAATCACGGCCGAAGGCTCTCTGCTATCTCCCCTACTCTTCTCCATATACATGGCAGATCTCCCAAAACTGTCCCCAGCTATCACCGTTTTATATGCCGATGACACAATCATTATAGCCAGATCCCTCCGTCCACACCTGGCCACAATCAAGCACAAGAGCAGTCAATGAATTGGAGGATTGGTACACCAAGTGGCGTATCGCAATTAATCCAAACAAAAGCTCTGCAGTACTTTTCACCAGACGTAAAGCAGAACCGAATACAAGCATACAAATGTTTGGTAAAATCATCCCTTGGCGCAATTCTACCAAATATCTGGGAGTTCATTTTGATAGACGTCTAAACTTCAAGTCATATATGGATAGTGTCGCCACTAAGGCAAGTCAGACTATAGCACAGCTATATCCACTTTTAAATAGGAACAGCTTCCTAAGCATAAGCAACAAAATCCTCCTTTTCAAATCGGTAATCAGACCGCAACTAACTTACGCCTCTCCAACCTGGGATCACACGACTAAAAGCAACATCAACAGACCTTCAGATAATACAGAATAAATGCCTAAGAATGGCATTTAATGCTCTATGGTTCGTCAGAAACATCCAGTTACACCAAGAAGCCAATCTTCCAGATATTAAGACCAACATGACAGGATTGCGGAGAAATTCTTCACAATCACGGATAATCACCCAAATCAGCTAGTTCGACAGGCAGCGGACTACAAGCTCTCAGATCGTTTCAAACATAAAAAACCGAAATCCTCCATCGCAAGAGAAAGCTGATACAGCCTCATTGCTCACAATGAGCGGGTAAATTACCCACAATAATCTTATCACCCACAATCTAAAATCCAGATGAAGGGATAAAGAGTCAAGGACTCAGTCCATCAACCAATTAAGTTCAAAGTTTAAAAGTTATTCATTGACTGAGTACGTCGGAGATTTATTTGAAGCCAGCGGGAAGAGAGAGAAAGAAATCACACTGGTATGTTACGGCGACTAACTGCGTGCAAATAACTTGTTAATTAGAAATTTTACAGCAAGTATATTTTTTTCTCTTAACCATCTTATTACCAAGTTAATATTTCAAACTTTTCAAGCGCCAACAATTTTTTTTAAAATCTTAAAATGGACTTAATAATTCAGTTACCAACATATGAGCCTATATGTTGGTAAATGAGCTGGCAAATTCACAATAATAGTGGGATTGAAGATGATCAAGTGATAGCTCTGGCGACTATACCAGCGGACAGCATTGTTAGGAGAAATATCGATAAATATGAGCTTAAAAAAACAGTTCGTACGTTAACCTACTTGAAGAGCGCTATAGAATTTTCTCAATAAAACGAAGAACTCTCTGATATTGTCTTCAGAATAGTGTTTATGTCTAGTACTAGTTACCACTGTATTGAAACCGTTGTGCACTAACATTAATTCATGTAATTCTTTTAGCCGAGGAGATACAGTTAGGATACTTGCTGACCTAACCTTTATGACACATGACAAAACGACAAATCCTGGAATGCTACAGTTTTATAGCTACTAACGTGGATCGTACCGTTACTTACACACGTGGTATGAACATGTCGAAGCTGTTTAGGAAATCGTGAAGTATGATGGCTGAACCGAATCCATCAGACTCAAGTCTCCCTAAGGACTTGATAACCCAGTGAGGCAGATAACGAAAACACCCGTGTCACTTCAACATCTGAGAACCTGACGATTGTCAAATATTCGGTGCCAAATAATTGATAATCTTAATTTGAATAAGATTGGCTCTCCCATGAGCACCGTCGATGTTTTGTGTACTAGAACCGAAGATTATCCCGTTATCAGTTTTTTATACTAAGAGGGTACAACAATCCGCATTTCTTTCATTATTTCGTTACACGCACGATTTTTTATGATATATGTGGAAGCAATTACAAAAGTTTCATATTGACATTTCACAATTTTTTCGCTACTTTTATTTTGAGACATACGTGAACTTCAACAGCCAATGGCCAAACTTGAACATGTTTGGTCATTAAATTTCAGACTCATTTATTATTCATTTGGAACACACATCAAACGCCAAATGCTAATTTTTTAATGAAGAATTGATCACGTAACTCTCTTCTCATTTCATATGTCACCTTTCTAGAATGCGTAATTTAATTTCTCACTGTGCATATCAGATCACCACAACAGTTCTTCGGGAAATATAATTACAGTAGTGATGGTAGTTTTGGGTTAAAATTGCGATTGAAGCAATTAAGGCTGTGATGAATGAATATTTTATCTGTTAATTATGTTCTTTAGGTTGTTTCTGTGAAGAAAACTTCTGATACCTCCGGATAAGACCGATCTTAAAAAGTTTCTCACCTTCAGTTTAGAAACCGTTAAGGTTTCGCACTTCCTAGAAGGGAATTTGAATCTAGGTGTTTCGAGCCGAAGTACAGTTGTCGCAACGTCCTCGTGAACTGCATTACGGACTGTAGCAGGCATGTAAAAACTACAGAAACTTCTTAAATTATATTAAATAAATAAATTAAATAAATTATTTTAGGAACTAACATACGTGATTTCAGTTCCTGAAATTTGAATGATGTTCTATGTCTTTTTAAAGCTGAGAGAAATGGCTACACTGTCGTAATTATTGATACTAGATATAACAAGTATCGAAGTGTTTTAGATAACTTTCTTCTGTTAATGTACATACATTAAAAAAATAGGTATACGGTACCATAGGAACTGATGTCAACTTGGATGGTTGTTAACCTGGGTGACGGTGATTATTAAATAGTGTAGTCTATTTACTCATCCATTTATTTTAAACTTTGTTTTTTCTGAGAGAATTTTTGAATAAATCCTGCCAACATAATTTTATGAATAAATTCAGACTATTCTGTCGAAATTATACTACTCAGAACTTCTCGGAATAGTTTTTAAAAATATCCATCCGTATACAAAAAGCCAGTCGATTTCCACGTTCTCGACTCGAATTTCAGTGTGATATGTTCTCTAATGAGACAGTTTACATTTTGTTAATACGTTTTCAGCATTCCACTCATTGCATTTCGCATTTTATGTTTCCTTCTGCATCAGATTCTTTTGTGCTTGCATAATTGGTTGGGAAATTAGTGCTAAGATTCCACCTCATTACCGCTTTTTTTTTTTTTTTTTTTTTTTTATCTTTGCTGCACACTGGCTGTATTCTCGACTGTTCTGTACCGCGAACATTCCAAAATGACATCTTTGTTATCTTTTCTATATGGTCATGGTGCCTCGACTTCCTTACGTATCCTGCATGTTGTGTACTTCTTAACTATGCTTTTTGTTTGAAAAGAAGTGGGTTTAAATCCTCAGGATTCAAAAGGATAAACATATGTCACTCGGTCTTCAGACGGCGCTAGTACGCTTTTCTTTCCTGACCCTAACCGATCTTTCACCTAAATCTGTCGAAGCATCTTAGTTTTCGCAAATAGTTTTACTATCGTCATTGCAGAAATCCCAAAGATTGGTAAACAAAATCTTACTAAATCCTCTAAGTTGACATCGTGGACTGCTATCAACAATGGATACAATATCCCAAATGTGCCTGATGGCAGAAATTATTCCATACAAATCGTCGGATATAATAGGAAAATAAAGAAAAAGAAATCAACAGCAGTAGAAAGAATAGCTCTCAAAATTGCTTGCTTATAAATGCACGTGCTAGGGCATCATTGGTAATTCGGAGATGCATGAATTATAATTATATCCAAGTTGCTCAATTTTTGCATCTGAGGATATTATGGCGTCACGGATGTGATTTTTAAGTCAACTTTTAACTCGATAATCCCACTAGTAAACAACACGCAGGAATAAAAGTAAAATCAGCAGATCTTTTGGAGTGTATCTCATTGTCAACGATCATCCAGCTAACGTTTCGTTCATTCATCATATTATCTTATTGTGGCTGTTTAGAATGGCTCCATTTTAATGGCGAAATAGTATTTCTGATAAATTCACAATCTGAATATAATAGAGCGGGTTTCGTTAGGACGCTATACAGATGTGCGTGTTTTTAACTTCACCGGAAATCATATAGAATATGTCATATTCAGATATTCGTGTTCTATTTGCGTTGAGAGTTGTGATAATTGTTTTACTACTTTTTCGTTTGAAATAGTCTTTGATTTTGTTTGTGTCAGTGGTGCATTAGTAGTGCGTTAACCTTCATACGAATACCTTTACCGTTTTTACCGACAGCTTTACCGTTACTTTACCATTTCCGTTATTTCCTTTATTGCTTTTGTGTGCCTATGAAATAGAAAAGCTGCAAGTTCGAAAGTGAATTTACGGCAGTTGTAATGATTAAACTGACGCTGTTAGTAAAATCATCACCTGTTACACCGGCCGTATTTGTCACAGACAGGTCTTTTGGGTGCTCTGACTTGGTCTTGATATACAGCCGTAGAGCGGAAATCGATATTAGAATCAGAACCACGTTACCATGGATTTTCCCTGCACGCATCAATAATGCACTGAAAATAGGAGATTGCTTTTTTCTTTTTACTGCTCTGTTGTGCCCAGACCTTCATTATTACTACCGTCATGAGTTCATTCGTTGTTAAGTCTTTCTCGCTATCACCGTAATATATTTTATTATGATTATTTTTTTTTTACAAGACGTACATTTAACCGTATCTCATGAAAAGGCACTTTTCACTCTCACATGATACATTGCGTTTACTTTTCGGAATTGACATCTGCGTGTATTGCTTTGCTTTACTCTTCTCTGCCAGTAGAGGTGCTAACCTAGATCGGAGAGAGAGAAATAGGTGTCCAAAGTATACTCATAAATCGAATTGCGGATGGCAGTTCGATTTGCAAAAACCAGTGCACTGGATTATGCAATGCAAATAAAAATATATTAAAACAATACACATAAACAGGAGTAAATAATTGTAGTAACTTAAATTACTAAATTTAAATGACTGAATAATCAGCCATCTTTTGTGTAATCATACACTATCATATTTTTATGATAGAGTAAGATGTGTCACTTTTGCAAATAAAGTTTTTTTTTGTTAGTACTAAATAAAGAAGTATCGAAAATTTCATCTTTTTTTTTAATCTTTATCTACCATTTGATTTTCAGTTTCAAAATAGATAAACTTTATTCATTTTTATAAATTGACAATCTGATGGGCTACCTTATTTGCACGTCAACGAAGAGGATGGGGATTTGCATCCTGCCTTGAACATGGATGTTTGTGAATGTCTAGGTGGTAGATGAATTTCATTAGCCTGTTATATTGGAGGTCTGAATTTGCTTGAAAAAGTTCCATTTTTGGTCTCTTGAACAGTGTCCAGATTATCTGATCCTCATCCCACGCACAGTACCAATACTAATGTAGCGTAGGCGAACAGCCTTTCTTGGATGAGATTCACCTATCATAAAAATGATAACTTTTTTAAAATTGTAAATGTTTTAAAATAGCTTTTAACCATCCGCTTTTTAATATTTAATTGAGTTGATGAGTGTTATACTGTGTTTCTATCCTAAAATATCACTAGGTATAACGTTGTTTAAATGAACAAAAATATGGCATGTGAAGAATAAAACTTTTTTTTTTTATATAGAGAGCTGTTTACATCAGTACCAGCTTTAAAAAAGCGTTTCGAAGATAGCACTATTTGCAAATTACCGAACAACTCTGTGTATAAACAATGTTTATGTTGCCATGGCAGCCATGAGGTAGTGCTTGTGCTTTGGGGAAAAAATTGATCATTGCTCTTTCGAAAAATTGTTCGCTGTCCACCTTGAAAAGAATGATAAATACAGAGTGATAAAAAATAAGGTTATTGAAAGATTCGATTTAAAGAATTAAAGAATTTAATTTTATCAGTTTTAAACAGAGAAATCGTGATGAAACTTAATAACTAAAAGGTGTTGCATACAGCAACTAGCAAGTGCAAGTACTACACAACAAACTTCGATACGTGTACTGCATTATAAAATTATTGTTAGTATTTTGAATAAAGAAAATAAAAAGGTGTTGCATTGTGAGATTTGGAAACTTAAGACTGCAACCAACTTATACGGTTAATCGGAGAAAAATTAAAAGTTTACAATTGAGAATTAAAATTTTAAAATGAATTCTGCGCCTCAGAGGAAAGAGGGACGTGTATTCTTCGGGTGAAAGTCGGGTTTCAAATCCAGCAGAATTCGAGAAATTCTTTACAAGCCTTTGAAACGTAAACCAAACCAGTCAGAATGTTACAGATTTTCTTATCTCTACTCCATCTACAATATTAGTGTTCGGTGAGTGGATACTGGTACAACTTTCTAACCTGTCATGAGTAAATATTATTATTATTATTATTAGCTATTTTCTATATCACCACTTTATTTTTTGATCATTTTTAGGTTTATAATATTCTTAATCTACTTTCTAAAATTTAAGTTCATCTCAAGGTGAATATCGATCGAAAATGTCTACTATTTCAAAGTAAATCAGAGTATAAATTGTAAGAATTGTCAGAATATTGGTATAGGCTGATTGCAGTCTCCCCTACACGATGAAGTGGATTTAACTGCAAAAATTCAATGTTACCTAATATATTAGCAGGTACTCGCTACTCGTTTAGCATATTAAACATAAGTTACTATAGCAACTCATGGTTACACTGAGCGTTTCGGTATGGTTTTCCCGTTTTATTGTTAGTGTTATAAGCTCCTCGAATAATGGCTAAGAGCGAGCTACCTGCTGGAAAAAATGTGTATATATATATATATATATATATATATATATATATATATATATATATATATATATATATATATATATATATATATATATATATATATATATATATTGTCTCTAATTTGCGCTCAGTGCATCACTTCAGCGATGCATTAAGTAAATGTTTTTGTTCTAGAAATTTGCTTTCCGCCATCAACATATTGTATTGTCTAAATTCAATTATATTTTGCAAACTTAGCTTATTGTTTGTGAGCAATGCTAATTATTCTGTTATTGCTATTCCATCATGTGATCGTCATATTTTTGGTTGATCCCTTTCATAGGAATACGTGTCCACTAAGTTTTATTCTCTGTATTACCGCCATATCGCTGAGAATAACACATTTCATTCTTTCGCCGTTAGATGTTATATAATATTTTGTGCTGCCTTCTACGATAATCAGACATCTTATTAAATATTCCGCGTATTCGATGTCCGATCATGCTGTATAGCATGATCGGACATCGAGTATATTTGTTAAGAGAAAAGCAAGAAACACAATAATTATCTCAGCAAGATATTTCCTTAGGGACTCCAAAGGGACTTGAATAAAATATCAAACCCTTACATTCTTAGAGAGTTATCTTTATGAAAATAAGAGAACATTATGTAGACTGTGAGTTGCTGTAAAATGCATACAGTGGGAATCTCTTTTCCTGATACTCATCGCATCTCGTATTAATGTAAAGCTGAAAGAATAATTAGCAGCGCCGGCGTATAATCCAAGTTATGTAATAAAGGAAACTATAATTTCAAGCTGCAATAAAAAAATCACTTTTACTTTGCAAGTCGGAAGGTCCATTTCTGAAGTAATTTACATAACACAAAAATAAAAATGTTTCTGAACCTAATGCAGCGAATAGTAAAATACATTACTTTCCAAGTTGCATATATACAACTATCACATATTCGTGTTATGACTTAAAAAAAAAAAAAAAAACACTTCAATATTGGTTAACTAACATTACATTTTATAACGGATTTTGGCTTTTAATCTTTTTACCAACTGATAATACAAGGCCCATTTGAATCATATCGGGATTTTTTTTTTTTTTTCATAAAGAATTTTTCAAGGAACTATTCACACAATCTCCTCCGTTGCTGATGTATCGATTTCACCGGTTCCTTCATATCTGAAAACAGGTCGTGGAAGTAAACTTGAGGAATGTTATTCAGTACCTCCATTGATTCTTTGAATCTCTTCATAGAAGAATTGAAAATCAAGTTGGGCATATATTCCAAAGAAACAAGTGTTCATTATTGATTTTTATTGTTTTTGTTGCCGCTATCCGTTTGAGAGTAACAGAGTTTAGATACGTTTCTGTATTATACTCTGCCATATTCTATTCTGGAATAACAAACATCTTATTAAATATGAAAATCAGGCTGAAAGGGCGTCATTAAAATTACACCTTTTCATTTGGAGAAACGACAACACAACAAAGGGACAAAGGGTTATCGACTGAATGAGCCTGTCATTTGATTTTTTTTTTCTTTCAAGAAACTGAGTCGATGAGGCGGCATTATCACGGTAGAAACACAAGTGCCTCTGTTATGGCCATAAAACATGTTCGTTAAGAAAGTTCGTTCTTAATTTAGCTTTGTACTGCTAATTCTTTGTGATTTTTTTTTTCTTTTCGCATCGACTAGAACGTACTTCTTTTTAGCCTAATTTCATATACACACAGTTTTGATTACTCATTTGCAAATGCAAGTAAGAACTATTTCAAAGAGTTTACACTAATGGTTTACCGAAGTATCCTACATCCCGTTTTACTTTTAACAATCCTCTGCCATTTGTAAACCAACACAGATCCACGTAAACAAGGTATCCTGCTAGGTCGGTTCTCTAGATTTCTGATTTCACCTCAGAAGTTTCTTTTTAGCGATGAATACGAAAATTGTCGCTGATCAAATCTCGATTCAAATCCTGTTTAGGACGCTTAGAAATTTATTAGAGCTTTTTAGTTGAAGGTTTTACCGGTCTCATACGGAGGTAGCGAGGTTCCTCCCGAAATTCAAGATTTTCATCTCTCGAAACAAACTGGCCCAAAAGAGAATTTACAGACAAAATATGCTGCTTTCATAGCCTTAGTTGCTTTGGCCATAAATCCAAAACAAACAAACAAACCTCCACATAGTTTTGTCATCTTGCGATTTCCCAAATATCAAGATTTATTTTAAAAAAATGTATGATTAAATTCCTTATAACAGGTATCAAATGTGATTTGCGATGTGTATAACAGTAATTCTCCATGATTGTCCGATAAAATTCACTGTCATGTTAAAGCTGCTCGACTTGGTATCGTATTTTTCATATGTACACCAACATGAGTATCTGGAAGAAGCTGATCATCTAATTCCATTTATTTAAATCTAATATTGCTTCATTAATTTAGCGCACTCATCATACTCATTATTTCAAGCAGAACCAGTAAATTTGATAAGCAAAAATCACTTATTTTTAATTTTTTAACCACGGCATCTGTACAACGCATGCGCACACACGTGTACCACAGAATATGTGGAGCGCACAGTTCCTCATGTATTTAACCCAGAGTAGAGAAAGCAAGCCTTTTCAATGAAGAAACAAATATTTTGTGCAATTTAATCGTGTGTTCACAAAAAGAAAAAAAAAAAGACTACCTGGATTATTCACACAGTACCGCTTAATTGGATCTTAGAAAGACTTGACTGCATGCTCAGCATGCAAAAAAATTCATGAAGAAAGTTAAAAGCAATTTTCCGCGCACGATTAGATCCTCACCATGAAGCAGATTACTGAAGATTGAGTAAGTTACGATTAACAAGGGCTCAGTAATATAAAACAAACAAACAAAAAGATTTATTGCGACATGTCTAGAGATATCGAAATATACTCTAATAGTGTAGTGTTCCGTGATATTTTGTAAGGTTTAATCTTCAAAACAAATTTCAGTTTTCTTTATAGTTTCATTACCATTTAAATTGGTACGCAGTTGGTGAATGTTTTGACAGAATTCGAATTTCTGAAGAAACCTTAATTTCACGGCGGAAAAAAACTCACAGGAGACAGAAAAAAAGGACAAAATGTTTTTTCAATGACGTTATTTTGCTGTAGAAATATCAGTGTCAAGTGGTCACAAATAGCATTAGATGGTAGTTAAATTAAGTGAGTAATAAGATAACCATTCTAATTCTGTTGTAAATGCGTATGAAAATCTTTCCTATTGGGTTATAGTAATTTTTAAAAAAATGACAATTTTTTTTAAATTTTCAGTTCTATATCTATACGAAACTAAATAATGAAATATATAATCCTCAAATGAAGCAAGTTTTCTAGTTCTAGCTGGACATCGGTAGGAATCCTTAGTCATCGCTGGTATTTGTCTTCATGGCTACTGAATATATGTAGACCTTTCAGGTGACGAAAGTACGACAGATAAATGCCGCTATTTCGAGTTCCTAATTCTGCCTAGTATAATTGTGTGAATGCTGAAGTTGATTTTTCTTTGTTAAAAGCTACATTCTTTTTTTGGCAAAATTCTTATTTTTGTCAAAGATCGACCAACTCAGGAAGCCAGCCGAAAAAGGCTTAGAAAAAAGTCATCTAGTCCGCCACTAGAATCGAACCTATAGCGGCCTTTTGGCCTCATGGACTTTACCATTAGGATTTACAGGCACCCTTATATAATATAATCTCGGTTTGTTTTTTTCATTAAGGTTCACAAATCTTAGTGCCCTTAATTTACAGATTCACATAGTGTTGGAGTTAATAAGTAAAGCTAGAATGGTATTCGTTATTAAATTACTTTTATTGCACATAACTAGTTCGGTAATTATCAATAAGATTGTTTAAAATAGTTTAGAATTATTTCATATGGTATGCAAAACTTTAAATATTAGACACTATCCAATCTGCGAACCTATGATTGGCTGAGTGGATAGGTTTTTCCTCTCTGTTAAAGAGGAAAACACCGGTATGTTCGAATTCTATTGTGACATGGATGTTTGTATAAGTCTTTACGTGTTCGTTACCCGGTATGGGATCACCACTCTATTTATTAGAGGCTCGAAGTGACTTGAAATTGTCATTATTGGTAGTCAATGAAAGGTGATCGGATTGTTACCTAACCCCTATGATACTAAATTTACGATAGGTTTGCAGCCTTTCTTTCCCATAAAAAATCTGAGTGTATGTATTTAAAATTTATAAAACACTGATTTGTACTGTTTGTTGCATAAATACTCGTAAACACTTCTGAAGTTATTAAATCGTTATAGCTATAGGTTTTTATTCGACACGGAGAATTTCTGCCAATGAGTGTGATTATAAAATAAAACAGGTTTATATTGATCGTAAATGTATTAGGACGACTTCCTCATTCCAAATTCTTCGAAACGAAACCACTGGTTTGGTTTTCAGCTTATATTGTAACGGTTTCTCTGTTTTTTTTTTTAAGTAATGTTATAGTTTATGTTTTACTTACAACATTACTGACCTAAGGGGTGAAGCAAATGCTTTTCATATTCCCTGCTGTCTTGAGAGAAACTGTGCATGGAGAAAACTTTATGATCTAATTGCTTGCCCTGAGTGGGCTTGGAGATTAGTTCTCAGTATTGTAGTTTAGGATGGCTTTTGGTCTTTTATGTTTGAAATAATCTATTGCATCATAATCTGCAACCAGTTGTATCAGTTTGTTAGTGTGCACAGATGCTTTTGAGAAGAATTTGGTTGCTATAGTCTGCATGAAAGTGTAAATATAGGGGACATTTTGTCACGATGAAGTTGCACAGTTCGTACGCACCATAGGGCGTTCAGGATCATTCTGAGACATTTGTTTTGCACACGTTGTAATTGAAGAATATTAGTATTAGTGGTATGACTCCAGGCCGGAGAAGCGTAGGTGAGTATTGGACGAACCATCAGTTTATATATGAGTAGTTTGATTCTGGTGTTCAGCTTGCTGTTTCTGTTAATTAGCAGATAGAGCTGGGCTATGGTTTTTGATGTATTTGCATAGAGAGTCTTGATATGGGAGCTGAAAGTCAGTTTTCTGTCCAATAGTACGCCAAGATATTTGATCTCAGTTAGCCATGGGATTTTTGTGTTGAATAGGAGGATATCTTCAGTAGGAAGTATTGATCTTCTGAGAATTCACTTGGAGTCGCCATTTGGCGAAATATTGTTCGATTATCAGTAGGTCTTCTTGCAATTTCTTGATGGCTAGGTGCGGCTTTAAAGATCTAAACAATATCGCTGTATCATCCGCGTATATTTGGCATTTGATTAGATGAATGATTCCCATTGGTATACCAGTTGATATCAGTTTGTATAGCAAACCATAATGCCAAACCTTATCGAATGAACTGGCTGTGTCAAGGAAAACAGCCCCCAGTGCATTGACGCCAGTTAAAACCCGTGGTGATATATTCCAGTAATCTGTATATTTGCTGGGTGGTGCTATGAAATTGGTGTAACCCAAACTGCTCCTCAGGAAGAATATTTAGCTGGTGTACTGATTCTTGGAGTCTGGTGAGAATTACTTTCTCGGCAATTTTTTCCCAGGTTTGAGGTGAGGCTGATTGGTCTGTAACTTTGAGGCAATCGAGGGTCTATTCCTAAACGTAATGACGTCTTGGCATTATGTCTGCCAGTTTCCAGTAGGAAGGGAAATATTTGTAGTGAAGGATGGAGTTAATTATATTTGTCAGATGCACAATAGCTCTATATGGTAGTAGCTTTAACACCTTGTTGGAGATACCGTCAGGTCCGGGGGCCTTTTTTGCTCTTAAACTTCTTGATTATATCATATATTTCAGCAGGTGATGTGGATGCAGTTTGAGTGGAATATGTGAGAGGAGATTTGAGTGAACATCTGACGTGTTGGTGGATCTTAAAAATAATAAATAAATCAGCTAACGCCTTTTTATTCCCGTATATAGGGAGTAGGCGAGGCCGTTTAGCCCTATCTAACTTTTGTAGACTGAGTGGCTAGTTCAATCTCCACTGGTACCCAATCAGAGATAGCTGGCGCAAGGCTATCACTAATTTTGCAGTACGCAGTGAAGAGAGACGGCTCAACAAGTGCCGCCATCTCGTGGTCCCTAACCCTAACACTCGTATTTAATGTCTGAAATAATGTGGGTTCTACGGTTGATTTTCTTGAGTTTACGGGACGAAAAACCCGAGTTTCCAGGAGAAAAAAACCCGCTTGCCCGTGCCAGAGATCGAGTAACTCGGGAACCGTTCGAAAAAAGGCTTAGAAAAATTTCTTCTAGTCGGCGACTAGATTCAAAACCAAGAAGTCTTCCTTCGTGCAGTGAAGCGCCGTGCTGTGCAAACACCACATCTACTGAGCTACACAAGCTCTATATATATGATTGAAATCGAGATGATCATATGAAGGTTTACATTGCTTTTCTAAATGTTTTGCTATTGCTTCAGCTTTATCTGCATCGGTGTGGATGAGGCCTGAATCTGTTTGGAGGGGAAGTTTATTTCTGTTTTTAATCTTTCTGATAAGATTGCAAATGGAGTGGTTATCAGGAGAGATGGAGGTCAATTTTTCTTCCCAAAGTTGATTTCTATGGGCTGTGAGGGCATCTCTCACTGCGGAGTTGAGTCTGTTCAATATCCACCTGTCTTGTGGCGTCCTGGTGTTGTATCTTTTTCTTGCTTTGTTTTTCTTCCTGATAAGGTTCATAATATCTTCTGGCAAGTGGTTGGATCTGCGGGTAGTTGCAGAGATAGTAACTGCTGCACAAACTGCATTAATCTGCTCAGTTAGATCTTTTATGGCTGTTTCAATTTCTTCTTTGGATTTTATGATGGATACAGGACCGATATATTTCGGGAGTACCTTGGACAGCCTTTCCTAAGGAATGGAGGAGTGAGGGGGGAAGATAGTTTATCTTGGTTTACCAATTTTAATAGTATTGAATTGTGGTCAGATGATACATCATTAATTGTCATACTGTATTCGAGTCTGATATGCTGTATTATGGCTGTGTCCAAGATATCAGCCCAACGATAAGTGTTGTGATGGGTGGGTTCGGCGGACCTACAAGCAGGTTGTTCAGTCCAGCATAGTTTTCTAGTATGTGTCCATTTTTGTTGGTGGAACGGCTATGCCAGACTGGATGCTTGACGTTTAAGTCTCTGGCCATGATGGTAGGCTCTCTGGTATCCAATATGGCGTTCAAATCTGAGGACAGTAATATTTTTTGTAGAAGATTATATGCTGAGAAGATTTTTAGTTTGCCAGCCGAACGCGTGAGAATCTCAATGCCGGTGACCTCGTGGTTAGTGGTAGGAGGGATGTTTATAGAATGGTGAGCGATGTAATTCTTCATGAAAAGGGCAGTGCCACCTCCTCTGTGGGACAGTCTGTCTGTCTGTCTGTACCTCAAAATTAGGGGATATCAGTTGATATCCCCTAATTTTGGGGTAGTCTGAAGGTCTTAGATGCGTTTCGCTTAGTAAAAGAACATCCGGGTGATGTCTTTGGTTGAGGTCCTGAAGTTCTAAGATCTTACTCCTCAGGCCATTCGCATTCCATGCGATGATCTCTTGTGAGTCTGGTTTTAATTTATTTCTCTTCATGGGTGAGCGCTGAGATGATGGTTTGTGTATCCTTTAGAAATCTATTAGTAGAGCATGGTGAGGGGTTGGATCTGCTAAAATCTAACATCATATTTGCTAGAGAAGAGGTAATGATAGCTGTCAGATTTGTATGCGGTGTTGACTGATCCAGGGATGTCTGGGACGAGCTACATCAGCATATGTCCTTGTCTGTTGATGCTGAGTTGTTCTTTTGAGGACCTCTGGCTTCGGCAGATGGGCTTCTGACCCTTTATGTTAATCTTTGAGAGGCTGTGATCTGCTGAGGGAGGAAGAGTATGTTTCCGCCTCTGATTTTCTATTTCTTGCGTTGTGAGTGCATCCTTTCTAGTTGGCAGTGTGAGGGCCGCCACAGTTGGCACATTTAGCCAGGGTGGTTTTTGGCTTAGTGCATGTATTTGTTGGGTGGCTGTCCCCATATTTTAAGCATTTAAAATCAGCCTTGTACATTTTCTGGGCATGGCCAAATTTCTGACATTTGTGGCACTGCTCAGTTGAAGCCCTTTTCCTTAATGGTTCTAGAGTGATTTTCAGTCTACAGATGGACTTCAGGTCGTATATATGTTTGTCTGTTTGAGTATGTTTCCGCCTCTGATTTTCTATTTCTTGCGTTGTGAGTGCATCCTTTCTAGTTGGCAGTGTGAGGGCCGCCACAGTTGGCACATTTAGCCAGGGTGGTTTTTGGCTTAGTGCATGTATTTGTTGGGTGGCTGTCCCCATATTTTAAGCATTTAAAATCAGCCTTGTACATTTTCTGGGCATGGCCAAATTTCTGACATTTGTGGCACTGCTCAGTTGAAGCCCTTTTCCTTAATGGTTCTAGAGTGATTTTCAGTCTACAGATGGACTTCAGGTCGTATATATGTTTGTCTGATCTCTACTAGTACCAGTGGCATCGGAGTCTTGTCTTTTTTTGGTCATTCTGCTGACCTTAATGAGTAGTAAGTCCTGCTGGTGCAGATCCTCAGCCACTTCTGTGGATACATTTTCAGATACACCTCTGATCACTACTGAGGTTTTTCCTCTGATCCAAGTGAAAGGGTGTGGTACTGAATACCTCTGGCATTCAATTCACCTGTTAGTTTTCTATAATCCATTACTGTCCTAGGTTGAATTTTTATACCATCTCTGACATTCTTCGCATGGCTATATGAGATCTGTAGATTGGACATCGTAGTCCTTAGCGACATCCATCTTTGTTTTTCGCGACGATTAATCGGAGGTATCTTTACTCTAGTGGAGGCAGGAGCGTCCGGAACAGGACTGTCTTCTTCCATTCCATCCTCTTTTGGTGGTTCAGAGGCTGCAGTTGTGCGTTTCTTGCGAGCGCGGACCTCCTAGTAATCACTGTGGTTTGCAAGGGGATTGTCATCAGCTATTGTTGCTAGTTCGCTGGTGCTGTCTTGGGGAATGCTGGGGAGAAGTTCTGAGAGTCATCTGTATTAACTTCTTTTATCTCAGGAATTACAACTTTTCCTGGCCATTTAGTGTGCAGTAGATTGCCTACATGTTTAAATATTGCCAGAAGTTCTTTAAAATTTAGTTCATCGTATGGCGTATCCACGGTTAGGCCTAGACTTAGTTCTGTGGAGCAGGACATGCCTTGTCCTTGCCACAATAATAAATAGACAGTTGCTTATAAAGAGTATGAAAACAACAATGATGATTCTAGCGGTGGTAGGCCTAGCGAATCACCCTAGTTGTAAATGCAATTGCTTACCTGGGGAGCTATTCTTCAAAAATATATCGAGCGGCTTCGAATTCTTGAAAAAAAAAATCTAAACACTACACGGTTAGACCTCCGGCTCAATATCCTCACTTACAACACCATGACGTATTTTCTTTTTTTTTTTTACCAAACTCATGGCATCACAACAACAACAACCATACGCGCCAAATCAGATCGCAACTCCAATTTATCAACTATCAACTTTACTGACATAAGGGATTCCCCACTATCTTCAGAGAAACTGTGAGTGGAGAAAGTTTATGAGCTAATTGCTCGCACTGAGTGGGCTAGGAGATTAGTGCTCATTGTTGAAGTTTAGGATGGCTTTAGGTCTTTTATGTTTGAAATAATCCATTGCGTCATAATCTGCAGCCAGTTGGATCAGTTTGTTAGGGTGCACAGATGCTTTTGAGAAGAATTTGGTTGCTATAGTCTGCATGAAAGTATAAATATAGGGGGCATTTGTGTCCCGGTGCAGCTGGACAGTTCGGATGAACCACATGGCGCCCAGGATCATTCTGAGACATTTATTCTGGATACGTTGTAACTTGAGAACATTAGTATTTGAAGTATGACTCCAGGCCGGTGAAGCGTAGATGAGTATTGGACGAACCATCAGTTTGTATATGAGAAGTTTGATTCTGGTGCTCAGCTTACTGTTTCTGTTAATTAGCGGGTAGAGCTGGGCTATGGTTTTTGATGTGTTTGCACAGAGAGTCTTGATATGGGAGCTGTAAGTCAGGTTTTTGTCCAATATCACTCCAAGATATTTGATCTCAGTTTTCCACGGGATTTTAATGTTGAAAAGGAGGATATCTTCTTCAGGAAACACTGATCTTCTAGAGAATTGGACAGCTACGCTCTTCAGGGGATTCACTTGGAGTCGCCATTTGGTGAAATATTGTTCGATTAGCAGTAGTTTTCTTGCAGTTTCTTGATGGCTAGGTGCGGCTTTGAAGATCTGACCAATATCGCTGTATCATCAGCGTATAGAACTTTAATTGAAGATAATGGATTGTGCGGTATATCATACAAGTATAAGGAGAATAGGATTGGTGTTAGTAAGGATCCTTGAGGAACTTCAGGCAAGATGCGTTTATTTGTGTCGAGACTACCCTACACATCCTGACTTTCATGCGCCTATCGTAGAGGTATGCCTTTATAAGATGAATGATTCCGATTGGTACACCAGATGATATCAGTTTGTATAGCAAACCATAATGCCAAACCTTGTTAAAAGCACTGGCTATGTCAAGTAAAACAGCCCCAGTCCATTGACGCCAGTTAAAACCCCGTGCTGATGTGTTCCACTAATCTCTGTATTTGTTGCGTGGTGGTATGCGATTGTCGGAAGCCAAACTGCTCCTCAGGCAGGATATTTAGTCAGAGTACTGAAACTTGGAGTCTCGTAAGAATTACCTACTCGACAATTTTGCCGAGATTTGAGATGAGGCTGATTGGTCTGTAATTTTGAGGCAATCTGGGATCTTTTCCAGATTTATGGATTGGTATTACGTCCGCCAGTTTCCAGTAGGAAGGGAAATGTTTGAAGTGAAGGATGGAGTTAATTATATTTGTCAGATGGACAACAGCTTTACGTGGTAGAAGCTTTATGACTTTGTTAGAGATACCATCGGGTCCAGGAGCCTTTTTGTTCTTAAACTTCTTAATAATATCATATATTTCAGCAGGTGAGGTGGGTGCAATTTGAGTGGAATATGTGAGAGTAGAATTGAGTGAATATCTGACGTTACGGTGGATCTTGTATATATGGTTAAAATCGAGGTGATGGTATGCAGGTTTACATTGTTTTTCAAGATGATTTGCTATTGCTTCAGCTTTATCAGCATCAGTGTGGATGAGACTCGAATCTGTTTGGAGTGGGGGGGGGGAAGATGTTTATTTCTGTTTTTAATCTTTCGGATGAGATTTCATATGGAGTGGTTGTCAGTAGAGATGGAGGTCAGGTTTTCTTCCCAGAGTTGAGTTTTGTGGGCTGCGAGGGCATATCTCATTGCAGAATTGAACCTGTTCAAGATCCGTTTGTTTTGCGGCGCCCTGGTGTTGTGGTATCTTTTTCTTGCCTTATGTTTTTCTCTAATCAAGTTCATAATATCTTCTGGCAAGTGGTTGGATTTACGGGCAGTTGCAGGGGTAGTAACTGCTGCGCAGGCTGCTTTAATCTGTTCTGTTAGATTTTTAACGGCTGTTTCAATTTCCTCTTTCGACTTAATGATGGGAACAGGACCACTATACCTTGTAAGCACCTTGGAGAGCCTCTTCCAAGGAATGAATGAGTGAAGGGGGGGGATAATTTTTCAAGGTTTCCCAATTTTAACCGTATTGGGATATGGTCTGATGTGACAGATCGTTAATCGTCATTAAATTGTATTGGAGTCTGATGTGCTGCAATATGGCTATGTCCAACACATCAGCCCGACCATAAGTATTGTGATGGGTGGGGTCAGCGGGACGTATTACATGAAGGTTGTTGAAACCAGCATAGTTTTGTAGTATCTGTCCATTTTTGTTGGTGGAACGGCTATTCCAGGTTGAATGCTTGTCATTTAAATCACCTGCCACAATGATAGGCTCTCCGGTATCGAATAAGGCGTTCAAATCCGAGAACAGTAATGTTTTTTGTGGAGGATAATATGCTGCGAAGATTTTTAATTTGCCGGCAGAACTCATGAGAATCTCGAGGTTGGTAGTAGGAGGGATGTTTATGGAGTGATGATAGATGAAATTTTTAATGAAAATGGCCTTGCCTCCTCCTCCTCCTCTGTGGGATAGTCTATCAACTCTGTACAGTTGGTATCTACAAATTTTGGGGTTGTCTGAAGGGCTTAGGTGCGTCTCATTTAGTAAAAGGTTATCTGGCTGATGTCTTTAGACGAAATTTTGAAGTTCTAAAATCTTACTCCTCAGGCCGTTCACGTTCCACGCAATGATCTCTAGAGATTCTGGTTTTAATTTGTTACTGTTCATTAGTGAGCGCTGATATAATGGCTTGTGTGTCCTTTAGAAATCTGTTAGTAGAACTTTGTGAAGGGTTGGATCTGCTAAAATCCAACAGCATATTTGCGAGAGAAGAGGTAATGGTAGGTGTCAGATTTGTGTGTGGTGTTGTCTGTTCACGGGATGATTGTTTTGGATGAGTTACATCCGCACATGTCCTAGATTGTTGTTGTTGTTGCGGAGTTACTCTTTTGGGAACCTCTGGCTTCGTCTGAAGGGCGTCCGACCTTTTATATTTAACTTCAGGAGACTGTGACGTAGGTGTACTGGGAGAGGAAGAAAATGTTTCTCTTTCTGATTTTCTATTTTTTGGATTGTGAGCGCATCCTTTGTAATTGGCAGTGTGAGGACCACCACAATTGGCACATTTAGCCGGGGTAAATGTTGGTTTAGTGCATGTATTTGTTGGGTGGGCGACCCCACATTTTAGACATCTGAATTCAGCCCTGCACATCTTTTGGGCGTGGCGAAATCTTTGACATCTGTGGCACTTCCCTGTTGAAGCTCTTTTTTCTTAGTGGTTTTATAGTAATTTTTAGACCACAGATAGATGGCAAATCATATATGTGCTTATAAGCTTGACTGATCTCAATTAGAACCAGTGGCATTTGAGTCTTGTCTTTTTTGGTCATTCTACTGACCTTAACGGGTGGTAGGTCCTGTTGGTGTAGATCCGCAACCACTTCGTCTATGGATACATCTTCCGAGACACCTCTAATTACTACTTGAGGTTTCTTTCTGATCCTTGTGAAAAGGTGTGATACTGTATACCTTTGGCATCCAATTCACCAGTCAACCTTCGATAATCCATCACTGAGCAGGGCTGTATTTTGATACCTTATGTGACATTCTTTGCTTGACTGTATGAAATCTTTAAATTGGGCATCAAAATCCTTAGGGACATCCATTTTTTCTTTTCTCGCAGAATAATTGGAGGTATCTTTTCCCTTGAGGAGGTAGGAGAGTCTGGCTTAGGGCCGTCTTCTTCCTTTCGATCCGCTTTGGGTGGTTCAGAGGCTGCAGTTTTGCGTTTTTTGCGAGCGCGAACCTCCTGACAATCGCTGTGATCTGCAACGGAATTGTCATCAGCAGTTGTTTCTATTACGCTGGTACTATCTTGATAGATACTGGGAAAAAGTTCAGTGAGTTGAGTGTCATTTGAATCAATCTCTTTTATTTGATGAATTACGACTTTACCTGGCCATTTAGTGTGCAGTAGATTGCCTACATGCTTGAAGATAGCCAGAAGTTCCTTGAAATTTAATTCTTCATATGGTGCCTCCATGATTGGCCCCAGACTCTCTTCTGTGGGGCAGGACTGCCCTTGTCGCGATAGCAAATAGACAGTTGCTTATGATTACAAGATATGAAACAATGGCGATACTAGCGGCAGTAGGCCTAGCGTATCGCCCTTGTAATTTCAATTGACTTACCTGGATAAACCACTATGGAAAAATGAAGTGTTTGTTTATGGTAGCAGGCAATTTACTACTATTACTAGTGAATAACTAAGCAAAAAAACCTCTTAAAATACATTTACTACATCCATTCAATTCAAAACTGCGAACCTATATCTTCTTTCAAAGCAAGCCGACTCAATTTTCACTCCGGTTTATGTTTACCTTTATTGCATTTATTTTTATTTAGTTTTTAACCCAGAAGAAAACAGGTGTTAGTGTGAAAAGTACCTATACCCCATTTTGAGGGAGCTTTTAGCACCCCCACTCCAAATGTGAGAGCAGTATTCGATAGCTGGGTGGATTTGTATAATGTTAACAGTTGTTTAGAAGTGAAGTAGTGTCTTGAGGGAAAGAGAAAACCTAGTTTTTTGGAAGCTGGGAATGCAATGGTTGTGATGTGTTTCTGCCAGGAGAGGCTCGATGTCATGGTAATTCCGAGAAGAGAAATCTCATCATGTCTGGGAATTTGAATTTGAAATCTCATCCTTTTCTCTCCCATGGAATTGAAAGGCACGACGGTTTCCAGAGATTCACATAAAATACAAACATAAATTCTAAATTAAACAAACATAAATTCTTAATTCTATCCATTGGTAAATTTTTGGAACATGCTGAATGAAACCCTTTGTGTTTAGTATTTGGCAAACGAGTTTTGCCTGTAATGAAACGGAAATCATACTTGTATTGATGCATTTGAATTAACTTTGTCCCTTTCATAATAGTTATATTAGGAGGTTCTAGGCTAAGCCAGCGGGAGGCTCCTGCTGTTGAAAACATTTGCCGCATGACTAGTTATCTGCCAACTTCCTTTGGGAAATAAAAACTATTAGGCGATTTATTCGTTTACTTATAGCCATATAACAAGCGGTTAATCAGCTGCTTAAGATCTGCATCGCTTCCTTCTAAATGAAACTATGAAATCCTTGTTTTCAAAAGAATTTTCAGTTCTGTAAACAGACAGAAGTCATTCATCACGTGGATAATCATGCTATATACCTTTTGGGTTGAAAAGTTAAATATAGGAACAATTAGCTTACAGTATGGAAGAAACGGTTTCTTTCATACATTAAGAAAGATTTCGTACGAACACGAGCCAGAAGTTTCCTTATTTAATCTAATTTTCACGTTCCTTTTGGAAATTATGTTAATCTTCACTTCTCTTACAGAACCAAATTACAAACAAGTTAGAACACATTTTGAGTTATTACATATAAGTTACTTAGCAAAATCACTTGGAATGCTTTATTGCTAGTGCCGTCAAAGACGGCACTAGCAATAAAGGACTGGAGGAGCTCTTTCCGAGCCTTTTTATAACAGATTTCAGAGTTAGTCGATCTCTGGCACAGGCAAGTAAGCTTTAACTCGGGTTTTATCCTTGCATCTCTGAAAGTTCAGCTGTGAATCTAACACTTCTAAATACTAATACAAGAGTATAGTATAGCATCACGAAATGACTTCAGTTCTTTGTTTTCTCTCATCCCAATGACTTGAAAATCATGATTTGAGATATTATATTATATTGCTTATGGTGGGAGTCCGAATGGCCACTGATTTCTAAAGTTCAGTTATAGCTAAAAGAGCTCTGCCAACTTCCTTTGGGAAATAAACATTAGTCGATTTAGTCGTTTACTGTATAGCCAGGGAAATAAAAATCGTTAAATGATCTGTTTTATTATGTAGCCAAGTAGGCATATGTACCAGTAGAAAAATAGAACATACAGTAATGGAAAACAGAACTGCATTTAATTGGAATCCGTAAAAGAGGTGATGAAATTGTTCGGTCTTTACCATAATTAAAATTTAGGAATATATTTTAGTAAGGGGGATGCCTGTGCTAAATATAATATCAAAATCTGTCATTCAACTTAAGAGATGAAAGATGTGATGTGCTTCAACGGAAATATTGTTTAAAAACATTTTGTTTCATAACGTTGCAGTGTATACTTTTTTTTCCGTGTGATTTTTAGATGTGTTTCACAAAACGCAACCTAAGTTGTCCGCCGCTCGTCTCCGCATAAGTTACTCCTGACTTTTGATTGAAAAGATTTTGATTGAAATTTGGTGTTTAAAATTCTTACAAAAATTACCAACCGCTTCAATTTTTGTTTCAGTTTGTTTCACTATGGACCTTTTGCAGGGAACACAAAGGAACAGAACTTATAGAAATTATATATTGCAGTATATCTAACTGTGGTTGAATCGAATTTAATAACGTTTAATGAAAGTGTTTAGGATCTCTTTTATAACTTGTTGACTTTATCACTTTTGGTTACAACTGAACTATTTATTGATAAAATTACGCAATATATGTCCAGACTACCTATGTCAAAATGGACTCCATGTTTCATGAATGAGCTATAATTTGTGACACCTGTGTTGCTATATATATATATATATATATCCATCTTCAAGGCCCGCCTTTCTTATCGGGTTGGGAGGGGGGGGGGGCAGCCGCTGCAAGGGGGACTTCCAGTGGTCAATCCTCTGCTACCAAGCTTAGGTGTTCTGGTGTAACTCCCAGACGTGTCCACCCAAGGTTTCGGATATAATCCATCCAGCCAGTCCTTGACCTTCCGCGTGGCCTCCCAACCTCTGGCTTGGCAAAGAGGGCCTGCTGGGGGAGCCTCTCTTGTGCCATTCTGACCAGGTGTCCGTACCATCGTAACTGTGATCTCTCAACACGGAGAAGCAGCGGTTGAGTATTGAGGGTTTCTCGAATTGCAGAGCCTCTGACTCTGTCGAGTCTTGTCATCCCCGCAGCCCTTCGAAGGAACCTCATTTCAGCCCCTTGAATTCGTATCCGCATTCTTTCGGTTATTATCCAGCTCTCATGACCATAGGTGAGGATGGGGGACATAGACTGTATTGAAGACAGCCAACTTTGCCTTCTGGCTTAACTCCCGCTTCAATACTACCGAACGGCCAAGCTCCCGCAATATTGCGCCTGCTGAGCCAATTCGAGTATCTAGCTCTACGTCCCACTCCATCACTCGTGAATGATGGAGATGGAAATACCCAAGGTATTTAGACTTCTCCACTTGCCTCAGTGGGACTCCACTCACATGTTGAGTGCACTGGGATGGTTGTCTCCTTGAGACCACAAATGTTTCCGTTTTGGCCACACTGATCTTTATCCCGGCTTCTGCACAAACAGCTACAAACCTATCCAGAGTCCGCTGGAGGTCATCTGTGACAGCTAAGCAGAACTAGGTCATCTGCAAAAAGCAGACGTCCAATGCCACATCTTCCAATTCTGACACACAATTCTCAGCTGTGCCTATCAATCCAGTCCATAAATATTATGAAAAGGAGGAGTGACAGAACACAACTTTGGTGGAGACAAACGGAGACTGTGAAAGGTTCAGACTTTGTGCTGTTTACCCTGACACAAAACTCCGGGCATTCATACAGGGACTTGATGGTAGCTAATAGTTGGACATCCACTCCATACTCCTGTACTACTTGACAAAGCTTATCCCGAGGAACCCGGTCATATGCCTTCTCCAAGTTCACAAACATGTGTAGACATGTTTGTGAACTTGGAGAACTTGGAGAACAACTACACACAAACATGTGTAGACATTCTTGGCATATTCCCAAGATTTCTCAAAGCCTTGCCTTTAAAGTGAAGATTTGGTCAGTTGTGCTTCTACTAGGACGAAAGCCACATTGTTCGTCTTGGAACTTTGACTCAACTATGCTCCTGCACCGTCTTTCCAAGCACCTAGCATATACTTTCCCAAGCAGGCTGAGCAGAGAGATGCCACGGTAGTTGCTGCAATCTCTCTGGTCTCCCTTCTTGAAGACTGGTATTATTATGCCTGTCTGCCACTGCTTTGGTGCTCGCCCAGATATCCAAGCAGCCTGACACACTCGAGTCAGCCAGAGAACACCGTCTCGTTTTAAGGCTTTTAGCATTTCGGGCCGAATTTCATCATCACTAGCAGTCCTGCCCGATTTTAGCGATTTTATTGCTAAATGGATCTCTTCTGCTGTGAGACTAGTCATCGCCCCGATCTGCACCTCTTGGATGTCCACAGCTGCTGGGCCACCCGGGTTGAGAAGGCTCTTTCTCCAAAGGATTCCTAAGCCATCATCTGCTTTTCTGTCTCTACCGCCTCAGCAGCAGCTTTTCGCGCCTCAGTGTACCGGAAACTCATATATATATATATATATATATTCAATTCATTTTGTGTCGTATGCAAGCAATTATAGAAGCTTCTTTAACTTATGTTTATTTGGTTATATGAATTCCTTATAGTGCAGCTTCGTGCTTTTTCTTCAGGGAATAGGTACAATTATAGATTCAAAACTGTCGAAAGAAAGCACTTTCTGTTTTAAATCATCTACACGATTTGCAATGTGATTATATTCCCCTTCCTTTTATGTCTACAGTCCATATGCTAAAATGTCTGTAGGTGTGCTTGTTGTGATAATGGATGGTCTTACTATATGTATTATGGAAGGCATTGCAGACAACCATTTTTTTATTTGTTATATGATTTGGAGCCTAGCTGAGCACTATACGTACTTCTGCCAGCTTATACATACATTTCATAATATTCTATTATTAGTATTACAATGAAAAAAAGGAAGGATAAAGTGAATTAGTGTAGCCATCATATAATTTAGGACCTTATTCCAGTTTTTGTGGCTTGCATTTTCCCAGAAAGAAACAGATCAGATTTAATGCTGATGCCTGCGAAATATTACTGAAAGCATGCAATAAAAGTCATATATCAATTTCTGCGTTTTATTGATTTCGACATTGATTTCTTTTATATCTGTTATCTGTTGGAGAGTTAGGATGTGTAAAATCAGAATAACGAACAGATGAAGAATCACCCATGTAATGAGAAATGACTGCAAAATGCCCATTAAGAATTTCAGCACAGTCGAACTACGCGGAAGTGAGGGGTATCTTTCTTTTGCAGATACTCTTAAAGTTGATATAGTTGTAGAGATTAAGACTCAGAGGTTTGCCACAGTCGGTCAAAACAGAGCTGGGAGATTATAAGGGAAATTATATAAAGTAAAAAGCCACAAAAACGTCTATAGTTTTCATCATTGAATCGATTTCGACTAATTTACCTCTGCAAATGAGAGATATTTCTTATAAACAGACACAAATGTAAAAGATAAATCAAGTACTGAGAAAGTAGTGGTTGGTAGTCTTCAATTTATAAGCAAGCCGCTACCCGGTTGACGTTGTTGATATAATTATTATGAGGGGAAATGCTTCTTTGAAACTCCTTCTACACAATAGCAGCAGAAACAATTGATACCACTGCTACCAATAAAAATATTTCTTATCATTTGTAATCGTAACTTCTTCGATTTCCAAAGTCTTAGATTCTGAATGCTCAGAATTCTTAGTTATTAATATACTAAGATGATATTATGATAATCATTATGATAGGCATTGGTATTGTATTTCAGAAAATGAAGTCTTATGCTTAAACATTTTAAGATTAAATTATTAATAGCTTTCCAGGCTTGGCCAAAAAAAATATTTAACTGTAATTAAGCTGAAGAGCTTAATTACATTTAAATCAAAGTCATTGTCTAAGTCGTCAAGCAAATGAACAGTGTTGACTGCTTTTCTCTCGTCTTCCTTTTAGTTCTTTATTGTGCCCAGCTTCTCAAAATCTACGCTTCTTTTTACATATACTAGACTATACGACACAATTGTTAATTGCTTTCGTGTTAAAAGAAAAAAAAAGCATTATTCTCTATCCATCCCTTTTTTTAAGTCGCGAAATTTCCAGATTTCAATATGTAAAAATGTTTTTTTCTCTATATTAGACCGCCTTCGAATTTGTTAATTTTAGATCGAACGATTTAACTAAGTGTTGAACTTGCACTGAAGTGCACTTTTTATAGTTTTGTCTGTTTTGGAATAATTTTCGAAGTGGAATTCTTTTCTTTACTCAGAACTGACAAATTTATCTCACCACCTCTTAAATTGCTCCTAGATTAAAAAAAAGGACTCTCGAACGATTGATTATACGCTTAACATCTTTACACTTTCACTTGTATGCGTGCTAGCACGCTTTCCTTCACTTAATATACCTTCGTTGTTGTAGTACAAGTTAATGCACTTCGTTCTCAGGCAGCATCTTCACTAGCGGGTGGTCTGGCAACTGTTGAGAGTGAAGGGACCACGGATCAATCAGTATTGTTTTTTCTTGTCTTTTAGTAAAACGGCTGAAGGAGCTTCCAAATGTCGTTGACCTGTCTTGGCTGCAGTGGGCGTCTGTCATTTTATCTTTTTAAAAGAGAACTGTTTGTTGTACAATGCTAATTTAGCGCGAAAATAATGAAATACACAGGGAAAGAGGACAGGCCAAAATTTGCATTCGAATAGAATTGTAAATGTTAAAAATACATAAACACTAAATACAGTATAGGGAATAAGTACTTGGGAACTCGTTTTTTTTTTTTTTAAATGTGTGTGTATATATATATATATATATATATATATATATATATATATATATATATATATATATATATAGTTAACAAGTTAACAGCAGCTGATGTTTGAGCGGGCGGACTTCGAGTATTGGCGATGAACATAAAACGTGGTCAAAGTATATGAAAAAAAGCAGATTTCAGATGACTCCAACTTCTATTTAAGAATTGAATTGATCAAAAGAAGATGATATTAATACACTGTGAGAAGAGTTAAGACAAAACGAATCCACATATTGGATACAAAACCATAATCTCTTCGATTCTTAAGTGTCGCTTTGTTGAAACGTTTGTTGATCTTAATATTGAAGTTCTAATACATTCTCACTTTATCAATTTAAAACTCCGTGTTGATCGAGACTCGGTTTTTATTTGACATTGCTCTTTTATTATCTTTTTACATACATTCTAAATTTCTAGTCAAAACGTAATTTGTTTCCTGTTTACACCAGAAATACAGATTCAGACCATCCTTTATTGTAACTCCTTTCACTATGTTTCTTTAACTCTCTTTATATATTTTTCGCAACAGTACTTATTAACATAATTTTTCATTCCCAGCCGAAGTGGACCCATTTAACAGATTCTCTCTAGCTAAGAAGATTTTAATGGAATCCATAAACG